>NW_026902375.1:600000-900000 GCF_027409185.1 Cynocephalus volans
ACTGAAATCTCCCATGCCGTTTCCACCATAGGCAGCAATGGGCTTCGCAATAGAACTTGCCAACCTGAATTCCTACAGGCTAGATGTGAGGGGCACATTCTGCTGCTTCCACCCTAAGAGTTAAACTTGCTTCTGAAAGCTCAACCTCCGGGGAGTCTGTTTGACAGAGATATAGACACACTTTTCCAAGCCTGTTAGAAGGCCTTTGAAATGTGATTTCGCGTCTAATTTCCCAAACCAAAGTGCTTGCAGTTCTAACTCCCTTCTAACTAAACTTCTTCGGTTCAGTGAGATATGCTGGATTCTAAACGGAGAAGCTTCTCTGACGCTTTTTCACAGAGATTTTGAAACTGAAATCTAACATGCCGTTTCCACCATAGGCAGCAATGGGCTTCCCCATAGAACTTGCCAACCTGAATTCCTACAGGCTAGATGTGAGAGGCACATTCTGCTGCTTCCTCCCTTAGACTTAAACTTGCTTCTGAAAGCTCAACCTCCGGAGAGTCTGTTTGGCAGAGATATAGAACACACTTTTCCAAGCCTGTTGGAAGGCCTTTGCAGTTTCATTTCGCGTCTAATTTCCCAAACCAAACTGCTTGCAGCTCTAACTCCCTTCTAACTACCACTTCTTTGGTTCTGTGAGATATGCTGGATTCTAAACGGGGAAGCTTCTCTGACGCTTTTTCACAGAGATTTTGAAACTGAAATCTCCCATGCCGTTTCCACCATACGCAGCAATGGGCTTCCCCATAGAACTTGCCAACCTGAATTCCTACAGGCTAGATGTGAGAGGCACATTCTGCTGCTTCCTCCCTTAGAGTTAAACTAGCTTCTGAAAGCTCAACCTCCGGGGAGTCTGTTTGGCAGAGATATAGAACACACTTTTCCAAGCCTGTTGGAAGGCATTTGCAGTGTCATTTCGCGTCTAATTTCCCAAACCAAACTGCTTGCAGCTCTAACTCCCTTCTACTACCACTTCTTCGGTTCAGTGAGATATGCTGGATTCTAAACGGGGAAGCTTCTCTGACGCTTTTTCACTGAGATTTTGAAACTGAAATCTCCCATGCCGTTTCCACCATAGGCAGCAATGGGCTTCCCCATAGAACTTGCCAACCTGAATTCCTACAGGCTAGATGTGAGAGGCACATTCTGCTGCTTCCTCCCTTAGAGTTAAACTAGCTTCTGAAAGCTCAACCTCCGGGGAGTTTGTTTGGCAGAGATATAGAACACACTTTTCCAAGCCTGTTGGAAGGTATTTGCAGTTTCATTTCGCGTCTAATTTCCCAAACCAAACTGCTTGCAGCTCTAACTGCCTTCTAACTACCAATTCTTCGGTTCAGTGAGATATGCTGGATTCTAAACTGGGAAGCTTCTCTGACGCTTTTTCACAGAGATTTTGAAACTGAAATCTCCCATGCCGTTTCCACCATAGGCAGCAATGGGCTTCCACATACAACTTGCCAACCTGAATTCCTACTAGATGTGAGAGGCACATTCTGCTGCTTCCTCCCTTAGAGTTAAACTTGCTTCTGAAATCTCAACCTCCGGGGAGTGTGTTTGGCAGAGATATAGAACACACATTTCCAAGCCTGTTGGAAAGCATTTGCAGTTTCATTTCGCGTCTAATTTCCCAAACCAAACTGCTTGCAGCTCTAACTCCCTTCTAACTACCACTTCTTCGGTTCAGTGAGATATGCTGGATTCTAAACGGGGAAGCTTCTCTGACGCTTTTTCACAGAGATTTTGAAACTGAAATTTCCAAACCCGTTTCCAACGAAGGCGCCAATGGGCTTCCCCATAGAACTTGCCAACCTGAATTCCTACAGGCTAGATGTGAGAGGCACATTCTGCTGCTTCCTCCCTTAGAGTTAAACTTGCTTCTGAAAGCTCATCCTCTGGGGAGTCTGTTTGGCAGAGATATAGAACACACTTTTCCAAGCCTGTTGGAAGGCATTTGCAGTTTCATTTCGCGTCTAATTTGCCAAACCAAACTGCTTGCAGCTCTAACTCCCTTCTAACTACCACTTCTTCGGTTCAGTGAGATATGCTGGATTCTAAACGGAGAAGCTTCTCTGACGCTTTTTCACAGAGAGTTTGAAACTGAAATCTCCCATGCCGTTTCCACCATAGGCAGCAATGGGCTTCCCCATAGAACTTGCCAACCGGAATTCCTACAGGCTAGATGTGAGAGGCACATTCTGCTGCTTCCACCCTAAGAGTTAAACTTGCTTCTGAAAGCTCAACCTCCGGGGAGTCTGTTTGGCAGAGATATAGAACAAACTTTTCCAAGCCTGTTGGAAGGCATTTGCAGTTTCATTTCGCGTCTAATTTCGCAAACCAAACTGCTTGCAGCTCTAACTCCCTTCTAACTACCACTTCTTCGGTTCAGTGAGATATGCTGGATTCTAAACGGGGAAGCTTCTCTGACGCTTTTTCACAGAGATTTTGAAACTGAAATCTCCCATGCCGTTTCCACCATAGGCAGCAATGGGCTTCCCAATAGAACTTGCCAACCTGAATTCCTACAGGCTAGATGTGAGAGGCACATTCTGCTGCTTCCTCCCTTAGAGTTATACTTGCTTCTGAAAGCTCAACCTCTGGAGAGTCTGTTTGGCAGAGATATAGAACACACTTTTCCAAGCCTGTTGGAAGGCCTTTGCAGTTTCATTTCGCGTCTAATTTCCCAAACCAAACTGCTTGCAGCTCTAACTCCCTTCTAACTACCACTTCTTCGGTTCTGTGAGATATGCTGGATTCTAAACGGGGAAGCTTCTCTGACGCTTTTTCACAGAGATTTTGAAACTGAAATCTCCCATGCCGTTTCCACCATACGCAGCAATGGGCTTCCCCATAGAACTTGCCAACCTGAATTCCTACAGGCTAGATGTGAGAGGCACATTCTGCTGCTTCCTCCCTTAGAGTTAAACTAGCTTCTGAAAGCTCAACCTCCGGGGAGTCTGTTTGGCAGAGATATAGAACACAATTTTCCAAGCCTGTTGGAAGGCATTTGCAGTGTCATTTCGCGTCTAATTTCCCAAACCAAACTGCTTGCAGCTCTAACTCCCTTCTACTACCACTTCTTCGGTTCAGTGAGATATGCAGGATTCTAAACGGGGAGGCTTCTCTGTCGCTTTTTCACTGAGATTTTGAAACTGAAATCTCCCATGCCGTTTCCACCATAGGCAGCAATGGGCTTCCCCATAGAACTTGCCAACCTGAATTCCTACAGGCTAGATGTGAGAGGCACATTCTGCTGCTTCCTCCATTAGAGTTAAACTAGCTTCTGAAAGCTCAACCTCCGGGGAGTCTGTTTGGCAGAGATATAGAACACACTTTTCCAAGCCTGTTGGAAGGCATTTGCAGTTTCATTTCGCGTCTAATTTCCCAAACCAAACTGCTTGCAGCTCTAACTCCCTTCTAACTACCACTTCTTCGGTTCAGTGGGATATGCTGGATTCTAAACGGGGAAGCTTCTCTGACGCTTTTTCACAGAGATTTTGAAACTGAAATCTCCCATGCCGTTTCCACCATAGGCAGCAATGGGCTTCCCCATAGAACTTGCCAACCTGAATTCCTACAGGCTAGATGTGAGAGGCACATTCTGCTGCTTCCACCCTAAGAGTTAAACTTGCTTCTGTAAGCTCAACCTCCAGGGAGTCTGTGTGGCAGAGATATAGAACACACTTTTCCAAGCCTGTTGGAAGGCATTTGCAGTTTCATTTCGCGTCTAATTTCCCAAACCAAACTGCTTGCAGCTCTAACTCCCTTCTAACTACCACTTCTTCGGTTCTGTGAGATATGCTGGATTCTAAACGGGGAAGCTTCTCTGACGCTTTTTCACAGAGATTTTGAAACTGAAATCTCCCATGCCGTTTCCACCATACGCAGCAATGGGCTTCCCCATAGAACTTGCCAACCTGAATTCCTACAGGCTAGATGTGAGAGGCACATTCTGCTGCTTCCTCCCTTAGAGTTAAACTAGCTTCTGAAAGCTCAACCTCCGGGGAGTCTGTTTGGCAGAGATATAGAACACAATTTTCCAAGCCTGTTGGAAGGCATTTGCAGTGTCATTTCGCGTCTAATTTCCCAAACCAAACTGCTTGCAGCTCTAACTCCCTTCTACTACCACTTCTTCGGTTCAGTGAGATATGCAGGATTCTAAACGGGGAGGCTTCTCTGTCGCTTTTTCACTGAGATTTTGAAACTGAAATCTCCCATGCCGTTTCCACCATAGGCAGCAATGGGCTTCCCCATAGAACTTGCCAACCTGAATTCCTACAGGCTAGATGTGAGAGGCACATTCTGCTGCTTCCTCCATTAGAGTTAAACTAGCTTCTGAAAGCTCAACCTCCGGGGAGTCTGTTTGGCAGAGATATAGAACACACTTTTCCAAGCCTGTTGGAAGGCATTTGCAGTTTCATTTCGCGTCTAATTTCTCAAACCAAACTGCTTGCAGCTCTAACTCCCTTCTAACTACCACTTCTTCGGTTCAGTGGGATATGCTGGATTCTAAACGGGGAAGCTTCTCTGACGCTTTTTCACAGAGATTTTGAAACTGAAATCTCCCATGCCGTTTCCACCATAGGCAGCAATGGGCTTCCCCATAGAACTTGCCAACCTGAATTCCTACAGGCTAGATGTGAGAGGCACATTCTGCTGCTTCCACCCTAAGAGTTAAACTTGCTTCTGAAAGCTCAACCTCCGGGGAGTCTGTGTGGCAGAGATATAGAACACACTTTTCCAAGCCTGTTGGAAGGCATTTGCAGTTTCATTTCGCGTCTAATTTCCCAAACCAAACTGCTTGCAGCTCTAGCTCCCTTCTAACTACCACTTCTTCGGTTCAGTGAGATATGCTGGATTCTAAACGGGGAAGCTTCTCTGACGCTTTTTCACAGAGATTTTGAAACTGAAATCTCCCATGCCGTTTCCACCATAGGCAGCAATGGGCTTCCCCATAGAACTTGCCAACCTGAATTCCTACAGGCTAGATGTGAGAGGCACATTCTGCTGCTTCCTCCCTTAGACTTAAACTTGCTTCTGAAAGCTCAACCTCCGGAGAGTCTGTTTGGCAGAGATATAGAACACACTTTTCCAAGCCTGTTGGAAGGCCTTTGCAGTTTCATTTCGCGTCTAATTTCCCAAACCAAACTGCTTGCAGCTCTAACTCCCTTCTAACTACCACTTCTTCGGTTCTGTGAGATATGCTGGATTCTAAACGGGGAAGCTTCTCTGACGCTTTTTCACAGAGATTTTGAAACTGAAATCTCCCATGCCGTTTCCACTATACGCAGCAATGGGCTTCCCCATAGAACTTGCCAACCTGAATTCCTACAGGCTAGATGTGAGAGGCACATTCTGCTGCTTCCTCCCTTAGAGTTAAACTAGCTTCTGAAAGCTCAACCTCCGGGGAGTCTGTTTGGCAGAGATATAGAACACACTTTTCCAAGCCTGTTGGAAGGCATTTGCAGTGTCATTTCGCGTCTAATTTCCCAAACCAAACTGCTTGCAGCTCTAACTCCCTTCTACTACCACTTCTTCGGTTCAGTGAGATATGCTGGATTCTAAACGGGGAAGCTTCTCTGACGCTTTTTCACAGAGATTTTGAAACTGAAATTTCCAAACCCGTTTCCAACGAAGGCGCCAATGGGCTTCCCCATAGAACTTGCCAACCTGAATTCCTACAGGCTAGATGTGAGAGGCACATTCTGCTGCTTCCTCCCTTAGAGTTAAACTTGCTTCTGAAAGCTCATCCTCTGGGGAGTCTGTTTGGCAGAGATATAGAACACACTTTTCCAAGCCTGTTGGAAGGCCTTTGCAGTTTGATTTCGCGTCTAATTTCCCAAACCAAACTGCTTGCAGCTCTAACTCCCTTCTAACTACCACTTCTTCGGTTCAGTGAGATATGCTGGATTCTAAACGGAGAAGCTTCTCTGACGCTTTTTCACAGAGAGTTTGAAACTGAAAACTCCCATGACGTTTCCACCATAGGCAGCAATGGGCTTCCCCATAGAACTTGCCAACCTGAATTCCTACAGGCTAGATGTGAGAGGCACATTCTGCTGCTTCCTCCCTTAGAGTTAAACTTGCTTCTGAAAGCTCAACCTCCGGGGAGTCTGTTTGGCAGAGATATAGAACACACTTTTCCAAGCCTGTTGGAAGGCATTTGCAGTTTCATTTCGCGTCTAATTTCGCAAACCAAACTGCTTGCAGCTCTAACTCCCTTCTAACTACCACTTCTTCGGTTCAGTGAGATATGCTGGATTCTAAACGGAGAAGCTTCTCTGACGCTTTTTCACAGAGATTTTGAAACTGAAATCTCCCATGCCGTTTCCACCATAGGCAGCAATGGGCTTCCCCATAGAACTTGCCAACCTGAATTCCTACAGGCTAGATGTGAGAGGCACATTCTGCTGCTTCCTCCCTTAGAGTTAAACTTGCTTCTGAAAGCTCAACCTCCGGGGAGTCTGTTTGGCAGAGATATAGAACACACTTTTCCAAGCCTGTTGGAAGGCATTTGCAGTTTCATTTCGCGTCTAATTTCGCAAACCAAACTGCTTGCAGCTCTAACTCCCTTCTAACTACCACTTCTTCGGTTCAGTGAGATATGCTGGATTCTAAACGGAGAAGCTTCTCTGACGCTTTTTCACAGAGATTTTGAAACTGAAATCTCCCATGCCGTTTCCACCATAGGCAGCAATGGGCTTCCCCAAAGAACTTGCCAACGTGAATTCCTACAGGCTAGATGTGAGCGGCACATTCTGCTGCTTTCTCCCTTAGAGTTAAACTAGCTTCTGAAAGCTCAACCTCCGGGAAGTTTGTTTGGCAGAGATATAGAACACACTTTTCCAAGCCTGTTGGAAGGCATTTGCAGTTTCATTTCGCGTCTAATTTCCCAAACCAAACTGCTTGCAGCTCTAACTCCCTTCTAACTACCACTTCTTGGTTCAGTGAGATATGCTGGATTCTAAACGGAGAAGCTTCTCTGACGCTTTTTCACAGAAATTTTGAAACTGAAATCTCCCATGCCGTTTCCACCATAGGCAGCAATGGGCTTCCCCATAGGACTTGCCAACCTGAATTCCTACAGGCTAGATGTGAGAGGCACATTCTGCTGCTTCCTCCCTTCGAGTTATACTTTCTTCTGAAAGCTCAACCTCCGGGGAGTCTGTTTGGCAGAGAAATACAACACACTTTTCCAAGCCTGTTGGAAGGCATTTGCAGTGTCATTTCACGTCTAATTTCCCAAACCAAACTGTTTGCAGCTCTACCTTCTAACTACCACTTTTTCGGTTCAGTGAGATATGCTGGATTCTAAACGGAGAAGCTTCCCTGATGCTTTTTCACAGAGATTTTGAAATTGAAATTTCCAAACCCATTTCCAACGAAGGCGCCAATGGGCTTCCCCATAGAACTTGCCAACCTGAATTCCTACAGGCTAGATGTGAGAGGCACATTCTGCTGCTTCCTCCCTTAGAGTTAAACTAGCTTCTGAAAGCTCAACCTCTGGGGAGTCTGTTTGGCAGAGATATAGAACACAATTTTCCAAGCCTGTTGGAAGGCATTTGCAGTGTCATTTCGCGTCTAATTTCCCAAACCAAACTGCTTGCAGCTCTAACTCCCTTCTAACTACGACTTCTTCGGTTCAGTGAGATATGCTGGATTCTAAACGGAGAAGCTTTTCTGACGCTTTTTCACAGAGATTTTGAAACTGAAATCTCCCATGCCGTTTCCACCATAGGCAGCAATGGGCTTCCCCATAGAACTTGCCAACCTGAATTCCTACAGGCTAGATGTGAGAGGCACATTCTGCTACTTCAACCCTAAAAGTTAAACTTGCTCCTGAAAGCTCAACCTCCGGGGAGTCTGTTGGGCAGAGATATAGAACACACTTTTCCAAGTCTGTTCGAAGGCCTTTGCAATGTGATTTCGCGTCTAATTTCCCAAACCAAACTGCTTGCAGCTCTAACTCCCTTCTAACTACCACTTCTTGGTTCAGTGAGATATGCTGGATTCTAAACGGAGAAGCTTCTCTGACGCTTTTTCACAGAAATTTTGAAACTGAAATCTCCCATGCCGTTTCCACCATAGGCAGCAATGGGCTTCGCAATAGAACTTGCCAACCTGAATTCCTACAGGCTAGATGTGAGGGGCACATTCTGCTGCTTCCACCCTAAGAGTTAAACTTGCTTCTGAAAGCTCAACCTCCGGGGAGTCTGTTTGACAGAGATATAGACACACTTTTCCAAGCCTGTTAGAAGGCCTTTGAAATGTGATTTCACGTCTAATTTCCCAAACCAAAGTGCTTGCAGTTCTAACTCCCTTCTAACTAAACTTCTTCGGTTCAGTGAGATATGCTGGATTCTAAACGGAGAAGCTTCTCTGACGCTTTTTCACAGAGATTTTGAAACTGAAATCTAACATGCCGTTTCCACCATAGGCAGCAATGGGCTTCCCCATAGAACTTGCCAACCTGAATTCCTACAGGCTAGCTGTGAGAGGCACATTCTGCTGCTTCCACCCTAAGAGTTAAACTTGCTTCTGAAAGCTCAACCTCTGGGGAGTCTGTTTGGCAGAGATATAGAACACACTTTTCCAAGCCTGTTGGAAGGCATTTGCAGTGTCATTTCGCATCTAATTTCCCAAACCAAACTGCTTGCAGCTGTACCTTCTAACTACCACTTTTTCGGTTCAGTGAGATATGCTGGATTCTAAACGGAGAAGCTTCTCTGATGCTTTTTCACAGAGATTTTGAAACTGAAATTTCCAAACCCGTTTCCAACGAAGGCGCCAATGGGCTTCCCCATAGAACTTGCCCACCTGAATTCCTACAGGCTAGATGTGAGAGGCACATTCTGCTGCTTCCTCCCTTAGAGTTAAACTTGCTTCTGAAAGCTCAACCTCCGGGGAGTCTGTTTGGCAGAGGTATAGAACACACTTTTCCAAGCCTGTTGGAACGCCTCTGCAGTGTCGTTTCGCGTCTAATTTCCCAAACCAAACTGCTTGCAGCTCTAACTCCCTTCTAACTACCACTTCTTCGGTTCAGTGAGATATGCTGGATTCTAAACGGAGAAGCTTCTCTGACGCTTTTTCACAGAGATTTTGAAACTGAAATCTCCCATGCCGTTTCCCCCATAGGCAGCAATGGGCTTCCCCATAGAACTTGCCAACCTGAATTCCTACAGGCTAGATGTGAGAGGCACATTCTGCTGCTTCCTCTCTTAGAGTTAAACTTGCTTCTGAAAGCTCAACCTCCTGGGAGTCTGTTTGGCAGAGATATCGAACACACTTTTCCAAGCCTGTTGGAAGGCATTTGCAGTGTCATTTCGCGTCTAATTTCCGAAACCAAACTGTTTGCAGCTCTAACTCCCTTCTAAATACCACTTCTTCGGTTCAGTGAGAATTGCTGTATTGTAAACGCGGAAGCTTCTCTGACACTTTTACACAGAGATTTTCAAACTGAAATCTCCTAACCCGTTTCCACCATAGACGGCAATGGGCTCCCCCATAGAACTTGCCAACCTGAATTCCTACAGGCTAGATGTGAGAGGCACATTCTGCTGCTTCGTCCGTTAGAGTTAAACATGCTTCTAAAAGCTCAACCTGCAGGGAGTCTCTTTGGCTGAGATATAGGACACACATTTTCAAGCCTCTTGGAAGGCATTTGCAGTGTGATTTCGTGTCTAATTTGCCAAACCAAAGTGTTTTGGAGCTCTAACTCCCTTATAAGAAACCACTTCTTCTTTCAGTGAGATATCCTGTATTCTAAAAGGGTAAGATTCTCTAACGCTTTTTCAGAGAGATTTTGAAACTGAAATCTCCCAAGCCGTTTCCACCATAGGCGCCTATGGGCTTCCCCATAGAACTTTCCAACCTGAATTCCTACAGGCTAGATGTAGGAGGCACATTCTGCTGCTTCCTCCCTTATAGTTAAACTAGCTTCTAAAAGCTCAACCTCCAGGGAGTCTCTTTGGTAGAGTTATGGCACACAATTTGCAAGCCTGTTGAACGGCCTTTGCAGTGTGATTTCGCGTCTAATTTCCCAAACCAAACTGCTTGCAGCTCTAACTCCCTTCTAACTACCACTTCTTCGGTTCAGTGAGAGTTGCTGTATTCTAAACGCGGAAGCTTCTCTGACACTTTTACACAGAGATTTTCAAACTGATATCTCCCAACTCGTTTCCACAATCGACGGCAATGGGCTTCCCCATAGAACTTGCCAACCTGAATTCCTACAGGCTAGATGTGAGAGGCACATTCTGCTGCTTCCTCCCTTAGAGGTAAGCTTCCTTCTCAAAGCTCAATCTCCAGGGAGTCTCTTTGGCAGAGTTATAGCACACACTTTTCCAAGCCTTTTGGAAGGCATTTGCAGTGTGATTTCATGTCTAATTTCCCAAACCAAACTGCTTGCAGCTCTAACTCCCTTCTAACTACCACTTCTTCGGTTCAGTGCGATATGCTGGATTCTAAACGGGGAAGCTTCTTTGACGCTCTTTCACAGAGTTTTTGAAACTGAAATCTCCAAACCCATTTCCAACGTAGGCGCCAATGGGCTTCCCCATACAACCTGCCAACCTGAATTCCTACAGGCTAGATGTGAGAGCCACATTCTGCTCCTTCCTACCTTAGCATTGAACTTGCTTCTAAAAGCTCAACCTCCAGGGAGTCTCTTTGGCTGAGATATAGCTCACAATTTTCCAAGCCTTTTGGAAGGCCTTTGCAGTGTGATTTCGCGTCTTATTTCCCAAACCAAACTGTTTGCAGCTCTAACTTCCTTCTAACTACCACTTCTTCGGTTCAGTGAGATATGCTGGATTCTAAACGGAGAAGCTTCCCTGATGCTTTTTCACAGAGATTTTGAAATTGAAATTTCCAAACCCGTTTCCAACGAAGGCGCCAATGGGCTTCCCCATAGAACTTGCCAACCTGAATTCCTACAGGCTAGATGTGAGAGGCACATTCTGCTGCTTCCTCCCTTAGAGTTAAACTAGCTTCTGAAAGCTCAACCTCTGGGGAGTCTGTTTGGCAGAGATATAGAACACAATTTTCCAAGCCTGTTGGAAGGCATTTGCAGTGTCATTTCGCGTCTAATTTCCCAAACCAAACTGCTTGCAGCTCTAACTCCCTTCTAACTACGACTTCTTCGGTTCAGTGAGATATGCTGGATTCTAAACGGAGAAGCTTTTCTGACGCTTTTTCACAGAGATTTTGAAACTGAAATCTCCCATGCCGTTTCCACCATAGGCAGCAATGGGCTTCCCCATAGAACTTGCCAACCTGAATTCCTACAGGCTAGATGTGAGAGGCACATTCTGCTACTTCCACCCTAAAAGTTAAACTTGCTTCTGAAAGCTCAACCTCCGGGGAGTCTGTTGGGCAGAGATATAGAACACACTTTTCCAAGCCTGTTCGAAGGCCTTTGCAATGTGATTTCGCGTCTAATTTCCCAAACCAAACTGCTTGCAGCTCTAACTCCCTTCTAACTACCACTTCTTGGTTCAGTGAGATATGCTGGATTCTAAACGGAGAAGCTTCTCTGACGCTTTTTCACAGAAATTTTGAAACTGAAATCTCCCATGCCGTTTCCACCATAGGCAGCAATGGGCTTCGCAATAGAACTTGCCAACCTGAATTCCTACAGGCTAGATGTGAGGGGCACATTCTGCTGCTTCCACCCTAAGAGTTAAACTTGCTTCTGAAAGCTCAACCTCCGGGGAGTCTGTTTGACAGAGATATAGACACACTTTTCCAAGCCTGTTAGAAGGCCTTTGAGATGTGATTTCGCGTCTAATTTCCCAAACCAAAGTGCTTGCAGTTCTAACTCCCTTCTAACTAAACTTCTTCGGTTCAGTGAGATATGCTGGATTCTAAACGGAGAAGCTTCTCTGACGCTTTTTCACAGAGATTTTGAAACTGAAATCTAACATGCCGTTTCCACCATAGGCAGCAATGGGCTTCCCCATAGAACTTGCCAACCTGAATTCCTACAGGCTAGCTGTGAGAGGCACATTCTGCTGCTTCCACCCTAAGAGTTAAACTTGCTTCTGAAAGCTCAACCTCTGGGGAGTCTGTTTGGCAGAGATATAGAACACACTTTTCCAAGCCTGTTGGAAGGCATTTGCAGTGTCATTTCGCGTCTAATTTCCCAAACCAAACTGCTTGCAGCTGTACCTTCTAACTACCACTTTTTCGGTTCAGTGAGATATGCTGGATTCTAAACGGAGAAGCTTCTCTGATGCTTTTTCACAGAGATTTTGAAACTGAAATTTCCAAACCCGTTTCCAACGAAGGCGCCAATGGGCTTCCCCATAGAACTTGCCCACCTGAATTCCTACAGGCTAGATGTGAGAGGCACATTCTGCTGCTTCCTCCCTTAGAGTTAAACTTGCTTCTGAAAGCTCAACCTCCGGGGAGTCTGTTTGGCAGAGGTATAGAACACACTTTTCCAAGCCTGTTGGAATGCCTCTGCAGTGTCGTTTCGCGTCTAATTTCCCAAACCAAACTGCTTGCAGCTCTAACTCCCTTCTAACTACCACTTCTTCGGTTCAGTGAGATATGCTGGATTCTAAACGGAGAAGCTTCTCTGACGCTTTTTCACAGAGATTTTGAAACTGAAATCTCCCATGCCGTTTCCCCCATAGGCAGCAATGGGCTTCCCCATAGAACTTGCCAACCTGAATTCCTACAGGCTAGATGTGAGAGGCACATTCTGCTGCTTCCTCTCTTAGAGTTAAACTTGCTTCTGAAAGCTCAACCTCCTGGGAGTCTGTTTGGCAGAGATATCGAACACACTTTTCCAAGCCTGTTGGAATGCCTCTGCAGTGTCGTTTCGCGTCTAATTTCCCAAACCAAACTGCTTGCAGCTCTAACTCCCTTCTAACTACCACTTCTTCGGTTCAGTGAGAGTTGCTGTATTCTAAACGCGGAAGCTTCTCTGACACTTTTACACAGAGATTTTCAAACTGATATCTCCCAACTCGTTTCCACAATCGACGGCAATGGGCTTCCCCATAGAACTTGCCAACCTGAATTCCTACAGGCTAGATGTGAGAGGCACATTCTGCTGCTTCCTCCCTTAGAGGTAAGCTTCCTTCTCAAAGCTCAATCTCCAGGGAGTCTCTTTGGCAGAGTTATAGCACACACTTTTCCAAGCCTTTTGGAAGGCATTTGCAGTGTGATTTCATGTCTAATTTCCCAAACCAAACTGCTTGCAGCTCTAACTCCCTTCTAACTACCACTTCTTCGGTTCAGTGCGATATGCTGGATTCTAAACGGGGAAGCTTCTTTGACGCTCTTTCACAGAGTTTTTGAAACTGAAATCTCCAAACCCATTTCCAACGTAGGCGCCAATGGGCTTCCCCATACAACCTGCCAACCTGAATTCCTACAGGCTAGATGTGAGAGCCACATTCTGCTCCTTCCTACCTTAGCATTGAACTTGCTTCTAAAAGCTCAACCTCCAGGGAGTCTCTTTGGCTGAGATATAGCTCACAATTTTCCAAGCCTTTTGGAAGGCCTTTGCAGTGTGATTTCGCGTCTTATTTCCCAAACCAAACTGTTTGCAGATCTAAATCCGTTCTAACTACCATTTCTTCGGTTCAGTGAGATATGCTGGATTCTAAACGGGGAAGCTTCTCTAACGGTTTTTCACAGAAATTTTGAAACTGAAATCTCCTAACCCGTTTCCACCGTAGGCGGCAATGGGCTTCCCCATAGAACTTGCCAACCTGAATAACTACAGGCTAGATGTGAGAGGCACATTCTGCTGCTTCCTCCCTTAGATATAAACTAGCTTCTGAAAGCTCAACCTCCAGGGAGTCTGTTTGGCAGAGATATAGAACACACTTTTCCAAGCCTGTTGGAAGGCATTTGCAATGTGATTTCGCGTCTAATTTCCCAAACCAAACTGTTTGCCGGTCTAACTCCCTTCTAAATACCACTTCTTCGGTTCAGTGAGAATTGCTGTATTCTAAACACGGAAGCTTCCTTGACGCTTTTACACAGAGATTTTGAAACTGAAATCTACCAAGCCGTTTCCACATTAGGCGCCAATGGTCTTCCCCCTCGAATGTGCCTACCTGAATTCGTACAGGCTAGATGTGAGAGGCACATTCTGCTGCTTCCTCCCTTAGAGTTAAACTTGTTTCTAAAAGCTCATCCTCCAGACAGTCTTTTTGGCAGATATATACAACACACGTTCCCAAGCCTGTTGGAAGGCCTTTTCAAGTGCGATTTCGTGTGTAATTTCCGATACGAAAATGTTTGGAACTCTAACTCCTTTCTAACTACCACTGCACTGACCCTAGCATTATCCCTAACACAAACCATCGCCCTTACGCTAACCTTACCCATACCGTAACCCTAACCCTAACCGTAACCAAAACCCTCTCTGAACCCAAAACCTAACCCCAATCCTAACCTTAACCCTCACCCTAACCATAACCCTAGACCCATCCCAAGCCCTAGCCCTAGACCTAGCCCTAACCCTAGCCCTAACCATGGCACTCACCAGAGCCCTAGTCTTAAACCTAACACTAACCCTAACCATAGCCCCAACTGTTTACCGAAACTAACCCAAACCCTAACCCTAACCCTCAACCTAAACTTATCCCTAAACCCAGATGAAAACCTAACTCTAGCCCTCTCCCTAAACCTAGGCCTAATCCTAGCACTAACCCTAACCATATACCTAACCCTAACACTAACCCAAAGCCTAGACCTAAGCCGAAATCTAACCCTAAACCAAACCCTAACCCTAAACCTTAACCTAACACTAGCCCTAAGCCTAACCCTAGCCATAGGCCTAAAGCTAGCAATAACCTTTGCACGAACCCAGATCCTAAACCAAACCCTAACCATAACCCTAGCCCTAAACCCAGCCCTAAACTTAACCCTAAACCTCACACTATCCCTAAACCTAACCTTAGCCTTAATCATAGCCGTAAACCTGGCAATAAACCTAATCCTAAACCTAACTCTAACCCTAACAGTAAACCTAACCCTAACCCGAAACCAACCCAAAAGTTAACCCTTACCCCAACCCTACTCCAAAAACTAGCCTTAACCCTAACAATAACCCTATCCCTAAAACTAACCATCTCCGTAACCCTAACCTTAAACATAACCCTAGCCCTAGCCTTAGCCCTAGGCCTAACCCTAACCCTAAGCTTAACCCAAACCCTAAAAGAAACCCTAAAAGTAACCTTAACCCAACCCAAATCCTAAACCTAACCCAACCCTAAACCTAACCCTAGTCCGAACCCTAGACTTAACCATAAGTATAACCCGATCCCTAACACTAACCATCTCCCTAACCCTAAACCTAAACCTAACCCTACCCCTAATCCTAGACTTAAACATAACCCTAGCCCTAAGTCTAACCATAACCGTAACCCTAACTGTAGCACTAAACCTCATCCTAGCTCTAGTCATAACCCTAACCACTAGCACTAATCCTAATCCTGAATCTAACACTAACCCTAACCTGAGCCCTAGCCCTAACCCTAACCCTAACCCTAACCCTAACCCTAAGCCTAGACATAACCCTAACCCTAGCCCTAACCCTAGCACTAATCCTAACTCTATCCCTACACATAACCCTTACCGTAAACCTAACCCGAACCCTAATGCTAACCCTAACCCTAAGCCTAGTCGTAGCCCTTACCCTAACACTGGCCCGAGCCCTAACCCTAACTGTAATCCTAAACCTAGCCCTAACCCTAAAACTAGCCTGAACCCTACCCTAACCTTAACCCAGGCCCTAAAACTAGCCCTAGCTCTAGCCCTAATCCTAGCCCTAGGCCTCACCCTAATCATAAACCTGACCCTACCAGTAACCCTATCCCTAACCCTAACCCTCACCCTAAGCATAAACTTGACCCTACCAGTAACCCTAACCCTAACCCTAGCCCTAAACTTCGAACTAAACATAACTCCAGCTCTAATTCTAACCCTAACCCTAACCCTAACCCTAAACCTAAACCTAGGCCTAATCCTAATGCTAGGCCTATCCCTAGCACTAACCCTAACCCTAACCCTAAACCTAACACTAGCCCTAAGCCTAACTCTAGCCATAGGCCTCAAACTAGCCCTCACCCTGGCACCAACCCCAATCCTAAACCAAACCCTAACAATAACTCTAAGCCTGACTCTAACCCTAATCCTAAACCTAGCCCTAACCTTCAACATAACCCTAACCCAACCCCTAACCCGAACCAGAAACCTAACCCTAACCCTAACTCTAACCCTAACCCTAACCCTAATCCTAGCCCTAACCCTAACAACAGACCTAGGCCTCACCCTAGCCCTAACCCAAGCACTAACCCTAATCCTAAACCTAACCCTAATCCTAACCCGATCCCTACCCCTAACCCTAACGCTAACCCTAAACCAAACCCTACCCCTCACCCAAACTAACACTAACCCTCTTCCTAACGCTAATCCTAGCCCTAATCCTAACCCTCGCCCTAACCCTAAACCTAATGCTAACCCTAATGCTAAACCTAACACTCGCCCTAGCCCTAGCCCTAGCATGAACCCCAACACTAACCCAATCCCTAACACTAACCATAACCATAATCCTAACCATAATCCTAACCCTACCCCGAACCCTAGCCTTAACCCTAACAATAACCCGAACCCTAACACTCACCCTATCCCTAACACTGTCTCCCTAACCCTAACCCGAACCCCAAACCTAAACCTGAACCTAACCCTAACCCAAACCCTAACCCTAACCCTTACCCTAAACCTACCCGAACCCTAAACCTAACCGAAACCCAAACCCTAATGCAAACCTAACCTGAACCCGAATCTGAACCCTAATCAAATCCCTAATCTGAAAACTAACCCAAACTCTAACTCAATCCTTAACCATAAGGCTATCCCTAACCCTAACCATAGACCTAGGCCTAACCCTAACCTATACCCTAACTCTCACCCTCATCCTCATCCTCACCCTAACCCTAACACTAACCCCAGCCCTATCCCGAGCCCTAACCATTACCCTAACCCTAACGTAAACCCTAGCCCTAGCCGTGACCCTAACCCTAACCCTAACACTAACACTAACCCTACCATAGCCCCAATCCTAAACCCCAAACTTAACCCTAACCCTACCCCTAACCCTAACCCTAACCCTAACCCTAACCTTAACTTTCTAAGTTTAGTTCAACACTCTCTTTTAAATTCTTCAAAAAGCCTACATTTTAACTAATTTAGTTTTGACTAGAAATCAATATCGATTTATTCATCATTAAAAATGTTCAAGCTCAAATAGAATGTTTGTCAGCCTTGTTGTAGATGGGATTCAAGCTCTGAGTTAGAGGGAATTAATACAGGACCTATCAGAGCCTTGAAAAGTCAGATTAAAAATGGACTATTATTTACTGAGTTAAGTCTATACCCTAAGGCAAAATAACCAGTACAATTACAGTTATTTCCCTTAATGAATAGCTTGGTGAAGGCTCTCATTTTGAAGTTACCAAAAAGTAAACTGAAAACAAATTATTTGGGCATAATTTGTGCCAGCTATTTTCTTCAGTTCTGAAATTTTCTGTAGACAAGAAATTTATAGGAACATATTTTTCTTTTCTTGTGTAGAAAAGGTTGATAATGCATACAATCTTACTTGTAATTTTTAATAACCTACAAATTATATATATTAACCCGGGTAGTGAATGCATATTTCCATTTCTTTTAAAATCTTTATTTCACACGAAAAACTACCTGTAAATGTTCCCCATACTTTAGTTTAATACCATTCATAACTACCCACTGCCAATTCTTGCATTTTTGAAACTTCATATGTATGCAGAAGGTGGAAATAAGTGCGTATAGCTGAAATGAAAGAACACAAAGTTCCAGCAATAAACGTTTGAAATGCAAAATAGTCTAGTCCTTTAATCAAATATTTATTAAGTTCCAACATGGCTCTGGCAAGTAGTAGTACATGTGATCACAGTGCTTAGAATAAGTTGGATGCCAGGAAATGTGTGTGACTCAGGTGTCATCAGTCTATTCACATTGGTTTGAAATATTTTAAAAATACTTTTGACTTGGCTTTTTATTTCAGTCATACTGATCATTATTATTCTATCAAAATCTATTTTTGGAGCTGGATAAATGGTTGAAGAAGTATTGCCCTACTTACCTCATTTTTAAAGAGACAGAGGTCTGTTAGAAAATGAATGGCTGCATTTAACATGTTTGATTATAATAATAATGACAAAAATTGCAACAATAGTAAATATTAAATGTCCTTTAATCTTCCCAACAAATCTATGTAGTTGGTAGTTCTTATCCCAGATTTGTAGATAAGGAAAGAGGGGCATGGAGAATTTATAAACTCAACATATCACAGCAAAATGGTAGAAAAGGCTTTGAGTGTCTCTGCAGAGTCTGAGCACTTAATCACTATACTATCTAAATTATGCTCACTCCTGAATTACAATAAATATGCTCAGGCACTTAATATTATTAATAACAATCTTGTTATATTTGTTATACATGTTTTCTCCTTTATAGTCTTTAATAAAACATATATTTAAGGATATTTTGAAAGCAGTGAATGAAAAATTTGAAATCTGTAGAGACATGGTAACAATTTGAAGTTCAGACTATACAATTATATATATAATTTTACCCCCTCAAATTATCTTATGTCTTTAGTATTTTTTTAGGATGGTTAAAAAGCAACTTCAATTTAATAGCTCCTTGTTTGCGTCTTTGAGATTTTAGATAAAACTTCTCATTTTCCAGTTTTATTCCACAATCATGTCTTTCTCTGAAATTCCTTTAAATTACATTAAAAAAAAACTATTTAAATTAATGCAGATACCACGTGAAAAGCCTGCAGGTGCTGGAAATAGCATTCAAAGTGAAGATAAAAACTTTAGTTTTGTATTTCACATCTTGAGCTGACTTATAGGATGTGAACTTAATTGCTTTGTGTAGATTTGCTTAGAACTTAAATATAGACATTTTAAAAATGTACTTTGTGCTCTAAATGGAATTATGTTTCTTAACATAAATTGTTACTCTTTGTTAATTATAAAAAAAGCCATCCTTAAAAAACGGGCCAAACCTTAACAGACATGTCAACAAAGAAGATACACAAATGACAAATAAGCATGTGCAGCCGTAATCCACATCTTCTGTCTTCAGGGAAATGCAAAATGAAATGACCATGAGATACCACTATGTACCTCTTAGAATGGCCAAAATCCAGAACACGGACAATAAAAAATGATGATGAGGACGTGGAGCAACAGGAACCCTCATCATTGCAAATGGAAATGCAAGATGGTACAGCCACTTTGGAAGACAGGTTAGTGATTTCTTACAAAACTAAACATACTCTTACCATACAATACAGCAATCACACTCTTTAATATTTACCCACAGAAGTTGAAAACTTATGTCTACCCAGAACTTGCAAAGGGATATTTACAGTAGCTTTATTCATAACTACCAAATCTTGGAAACAACCAAGACATCATTCAGTAGGTGAATGGATAAATACACTGTGGTACAGCCAGACAATGGAATATTACTCAATACTAAAAAGAAATGAGCTGTCAACCATGAAGGAAACTTAAACGCATTATTAATCAGTGAAGCCAATCTGAAAAGGCTCTATACTGTGTGCTTCCAATTCTGGAAACAGTAAAAATATCAGTAGTTGCCAGGGGTTAGGGACAGAAGGGGTAAAACAGGCAGAGAACAGAGGATTCTTAGGTCGATGAAACTACTCTGTATGATACTATAAAGCTGGGTACGTGTCATTATAAATTGTCCAAACTCATGGAATATATAACACCAAGAGTGAACCCTAATGGGAGCTATAGACTTTGGGTGATAATGAGGTTTATCATTTGTAACAAATATATACTCTGGTAGAGGATGTTGTTAAAGCCCCCTTTGTAATAAAGGCCATGTATATGTGGGGATGGGGTTACATGGGAAATCTCTGTTCAATTTTCTTGTGAACCTAAAATTTCTTTAAATAATAAATTCTATTCACATAGAAAAAAAGGAAATTGAAAGTGCATTAAAAAAAGATATTGGATCGATTGTACAATAATAAAAATACCTGAAAAAATTGGGTAGAAAACATTGGGTCAAAAAAGTAGCTAAATCTTGATGAGAAAGAGGAAGAGTATATCAAATGTGAGAAAGGTCACCTGGAAATGGCAACTGGAGGTAGTACACGTCAGATGAAACCTTATTTCATTGCTGGCTGATAATGGAGAGAGAAAATAAGATCACACAGGATATGAAATGTTTAATAGTAAAAGAAATGTTATTTTCTTATATTTATTGTCATTTACAATAATATTCAATTTATTGTCATTTTCAATTGATATTTATTATCTTTTATTTAAAAACATGGTAGATTAGACCTACTATTGTAATTATTTGTTTTAAATATTTTATATTTTTATTATAACTCATGGTACAGCAGCTGTAAGATTTAAACATAAACTACTTTTTAGTGTCATATGTTAAGTTACGAATTTATGCAGAAACAAATGTAAAGAATAGCAAACATTTAATGTCCATCTAGCTTTGATATTTACTGATTTTGTCCTTCCAGCAAGTTATTCAATAAAATATATAAGGGGGGTGACAAAAGCACTTAAAATAAATTGATTGGAGAAAACAAAGTTTGAGGCAAAGGAAAAGTAAGATAAAATAATATAATATATTGTTAGGCTAGATCTGTATTTATGTTTCAAAAAATTATCATGTTAGTTAAAAATAAAGCTATATAGATATTTCCATCTTTATATGTTTACTCCCAGTGTAGAGCTAGGGCTAGGGTCTGGAGCTCACAGACCCCTTGAGCACACTCACAAACACTTCACATGCAGGTCTATGAGCTAGGTAACCAGCAAAAAGGTCCTTGGAGCCTTGGCTGAAGTAGGAATAGACTTTATTCAGCACACACAACACTATGAGCTAGGCAGTGTGAAGAGAAACTCAAAAACTCAACTGCAGCCAGCAAGGTCCAAAGAAAAACTGAAACTGAGCAGCTGCCAGCAGAGTAAACATGCTGGACTGTTAGAGGTGAGCTCTGCTGCTAGCCTGCTTCACAAAACTGCAGAACACACTAAAGCAATTAACTAGAAAGATACATGTGTGCACGTGGAAGCACACTAACTCACCCACACAACTTGTTTACAAGAAATGTGCTGCTCAACCCCCCAGCCAGACATGAGCAGAGAGAGTCTGACTAAATTATTGTATTTTCTCCCCACAATCCTTTCATTGATTCTTTTATATTTTACAATGACTTTCACATTCTAAGATTATTATATAAACATTTTTAAAAAAAAAATTACTGAATTAAATTCTCTGGTTACCATGGAGAAAAAATCTATTAATCAGAAATAGCTAATCTTTTAAAAATTA
This sequence comes from Cynocephalus volans, assembly GCF_027409185.1. Taxonomy (NCBI): domain Eukaryota; kingdom Metazoa; phylum Chordata; class Mammalia; order Dermoptera; family Cynocephalidae; genus Cynocephalus; species Cynocephalus volans. Next base: position 621,412 of record NW_026902375.1, read on the forward strand.
TAATTGGGGAATAGAGAAAAATTTTGTAAAGTGGAAAAAATTGCTGAGGCAGGATGGGTGAGTTTAGAATATAAGAATGAGGAAGCCAAAATATTCAGTGAGAGTTATGGGTCTAGGTTCATTCTTCTACATATGGATGTCCACTTTTCCCAGAACCATTATTGAAGAGGAAGTCTTTTGACTATAAATGGATTAAACAATTAAATATATGTCCTGAAACTATAAAACTTCGAAAAGAAAACATAGTGGACACACTTCAGGAAATAGGTCTGGGCAGAGACTTTATGGATATGATCTCAAAAGCACCGACAACAAAAGGAAAAACAAACAAATGGGATTATATCAAACTAAAAAGCTTCTGCACAGCATAAGAAACAACTAACAGCATAAAGACAACCAAAAGAGTGGGAGAAATATTTCCAAATTATGCATCTGACAAAGGATTAATATCTAGAATATACAAGGAACTCAAACAACTTAACAGTAAAAAACCAAATAAGCCAATTAAAAAATGGGCCAAGGAGCTGAATAGGCATTTCTCAAAGGAAGATATAAGAATAGCCAACAGACACATGAAAAAATGCTCAATATCACTCAGCATCCAGGAAATGCAAATGAAGACCACACTGAGATATCATCCCACTCTGGTTAGGCTGGCTATTGTCAAAAAGACTGGGACTAACAAATGCTGGTGAGGATGCAGAGAAAGGGGAAGCCTCCTACACTGTCATTTAGGTTGTAAATTAGTGCAGCCATTATGGAAAATGGTATGGAGTTTCCTCAAACAACTACAGGTAGAACTGTCATATGACCCAGCAATACTTCTGCTGAATATATATCCAAAGGAATGGAAGTCATCATGTCAAAGGGACATCTGCACTCCCATGTTTATTGCAGCTCTGGTTACAATAGCCAAGAGTTGGAACCAGACTAAATGCCCATCATCAGACGAGTGGAGAAGGAAAATGTGGTCTATCTACACAATGGAATACTACTTTGCTATAAAAACAAAGAAAATACTGCCATTCATAGAAACATGGTTGAACTTAGAGAAAATTTTAAGTGAAATAAGCCACACACAGAAAGAGCTAACAAAACTAAATAAAAAAACAAACAAACAACAAAAAAAGATACAACAATCACAGTAATTTGCTGAACTTTTTAAGAACAGAGCAGGACTGAGGATTGTGGGGGTGGGAAAGGGAGAGAAGCAGGGGAAGAGCGGAGGGATGGGTGAAAGGCCATAAAAACAGATCACATTGTATAATGATGAATTAAAAAAAACAAACATAAGTAAATAAATAAACAAAATGAAGTTTTTTAAAAAAAGAATGAGGAAGCCAAATTAAGTTACTATATAATGATCCACTATTTTTTCCAATTAAATTTTGGTCATTACAGAAAATGCACTGCATTTGCCTATTTTTCCCAGCAAGTGTACAAAAATAATTCTCAGAAGGGAAGAGAGGAGGGCAGAATAATGAAGCAGTTAGTACTTAAAATTATAGAATTCACGAAATTTTGGAAATATAGATCCAAGATGGCATAATAACTATGAATCTTCCAGAAACATTTATAATTTTCAGGAATGTTCTTCTTTTAATAACATGAATGCATAATTCATAAAAGAAACAAAACTGTGAAGAATACACGTAAAATTACTCAAACTTATTAGTCATAAGTAATATGCTCAGTACATTTTGGGGACATGTGAAAATTATGCAGTAGACAGTTTGAAGATGCTCCAAATGGCCAAATCTGCAAAAAAAAGTAATCAATAATAATAATAATAGTAATGGTTTATGACCTTAGAAAAAATAAGTATCCATGAGTCTATGCTGATATAAAGAAATAACTGAATAAATAAATAAATCAGGTAAAGAGACAGTTCTTCCTTATGGTAGAGTTATAATCAATAATGAAGAGGGACTGATTGAAATATAAAATTAACATTTACTAAACACCACCGTAATGTTTGCTGCAAGCACAAATTATGAATAGATGCTAAAATTAATGTACGAAAGTATAATAAGTAATAGGTCAATTGCATAGTCTCAAACATTCTGTCAAGAGAATATTAATTACAAAGGGGAAACTTATAGTGGAGAAACCTGACATATGATGGGGCCACCTTAGCCATATGATCAATGTTACCTTCACTGACAATGGGAAATATTAAAATAAGCCACTGCTTGATATTATGCACCAAAAAGGACACAATACCATGTGTGTATTTTGTCCAAACTGTACAATCTTAATTTATTTATGAAAAAACAAGCCCAAATTCAGGGACATCTATAAATAATTGGCTAGTATTATTTATACCTGTCAAGATTGTAGAAGACAAATCTCTTCCTGATTTTAGGAGATTATAGAGATGTGAAACTAAATGCAATGTGGGACTTGCACCTGAACAAGTGGAACAGCTTATAGGTTGTATAAAGTCTGCAAATTAGTTAGTAGTATTGTATCAATGTTAATTTGCTGATATTGATCATTGCATTAGATTTTATGATATATTAACATTTGGGGACTCTGAGTACAATGTGTAGGGGAACTCTTTTTATGACTTAAACTTTTTATTATTCTGTAATTATTTCAAAATGTAAAGCTAGGGCCGACCCCGTGGCGCACTCGGGAGAGTGTGGCACTGGGAGCGCTGCAGCGCTCCAGCTGCGGGTTCGGATCCTATAGGATGGCCGGTGCGCTTGGTGTGGCCGGTCACAAAAAATAAAAAATAAATAAAAAATAAATAAATAAATTTATTAAAAAAGAAATGTAAAGCTAAAAAATAAATTTAAATAATTTCCTGGTAATTTTGCCTTTGAGATTCTAACAATTTTAATCATGCTCTTCGAAATATTAACTATACTAGTTTTTTTCCTAAGCTACCTGAAAATTTGTTAATTTATTCTACTACATACATTTGAAAAGTTAAATGACAATATGATGCCAAAATGCAGTATAAATGTGCTTTGATGTACAGAGGAATAAGTGGTTGTTACACTCTAATAATTGAGGACAACATTATGCTCAAGTTGATTTTAGTGAGGTGGAATCAAATTAATCCAAATGTGAATGCCGGGTCCCATGGGAAAGAGCATGGACAGCATTAGGTGCTCAGACATGTTTAGGAAACTTTCAATTGTTCACTTGAGTAGGAATGAATATTCTTTTCTTAATAACAAATAAAATAAACCCATTTACAATTTATCATATTTAATAATCACAATGACCTTATGAGGTATTTTCTATCAATTCACTTTTACAAGTGAGAAACAAGCCTTTAAAGGTAATGCAAAGTGTCGGAGATCACACAGTTGGATAAAATAGTGGAGCCAGTCAGCCTGACTCCAGAGCCACATTTCCCTAAAGAGAAGAGAAGCCATGCTTGAGATTAAATGTGATTATTTTTATAATCTAAAGCGATAAGTACTGGAAAGAACAAATCCCCTCAGAGGCATGGAAGGATTTTATGTTGTAAATGGTCTATAAATAATCATGTTCTTTTGTCTGAATCGGATGGTAATCACTGCTCTGGTGTTTGTGGGTCATGTAGGAAAAGCTATCAGACCTCTTCATAAAAAAAATAGCTCTTTGTTGCTGTGGCCTCAGCTCACTTGGAAGCAATCAAATTGAACAATAGTCTAGGCAGACAAAGTAATCATCTCTTCTGTGTTTAAGGACCTAAAATGAAATGGTGCCTGGGCCTGGAGAGGGAATGGAGGATGGAAAAGTGGTTGAATCCCCAGATAAAATTATGTACCATAGCTGGGCTAATAGATCCTACTTTCAGGGAACACTTAGGAGCTGAGAGTCACAGGAATCTGTAACCAAGGGCTTGCAAATTCAATTTTAGGCATACTGAATGTAAGATTTATGTAGGGCATCCAGGTACAGGTGTTAGGTAGACTATTTTATCACGAGAGAGCATTGGGTTTTGGATATAGATTTGGCAGTCATCAGGAGCAAGCAGTGTATTAGCAAGCTTAATACAACTATTAGTAGACAAAATCCAGTTCATGCAATGTGATCCGTAAAGTCGATGAAGTCCTAGCAATCTCCAACATATCCTTCAAGAAAATTCAATAATAATAATAATAATAATAATAATACATGGTCAGATAAAATACTCACAAGACTCTAAAAAGAGAAACGATGAAATTCCTTAGTGAATTCTACTATAAAACTTTAAGAAAGGTAAAGATACAATATAGCAAGAGAAAAAAATGCAATTAGTTACTGAGATATCCACAAATTTCAGGTTCAGATCTCAGGGCTCTTTCTTAGTAACACAAGATAACTTCGTCTTTAAAATTGTTACATACCTAGATATGTGTGAGATGCATGGTCTCAGGGCAACCAAAGCATAAGTTGACTGAAGACTCTCCCACTGCCAAGTTCTTACCTGGAAGAGTCTATTTTGTGGGCACTGGTTGAGATCTCCTGTCTCTGAAACCCTCCTCCTCTATCTGATCCCTCTTGTCCACACTATCTCTGCTCCTCATCCCTGAGCAGTCTCAATTCTCCCTCAGCAAATATTTGCTAAAGGTTTCTGAAATCTTCAAGTGTGTAAACCACCTCAGAACTCTTTGGACTTCATGACACCTGCAGCTACTCTATGCAATGTGCTCTTTGGTGGTGCCTTTATTGGCACTCACACCCAATTTGGAGCCCACGAGGAATTGTCCCCTCTTTCGTCATGTGCTCAGTTTCACTGCTCTGTTGCACGCCCATTCACCACATTTAGGGGAGCCCCAGCCTTCTGTGAATGAGCACATATTATTTCGAACTCCATTCTTGTAGGACCTATCATTGTCCTCCCACCGCTCCTCCTGTCTCCTAGGCGATTTGCTACTCCACACATTTTCAGGGGGGATTTCCTGCCACGATATTTGTTTAAGCTCTCATCCAAGTTTGTGTATGTGCTTGTTTTAATTCTGTTATCCTGGTTGTTTTATCTGGTGTTTAGTAGAAGAAGGGGAAAGAAAGATCAAAAATGAAGCTTCCATATTCTCCTGCCAGAACCTGAAGCATCACCTGAGGCGGATTTGGTAATACATATTGTCCCAGGAAGTCACACGTTTCACCAAGGTGTTCAAGCTTATTTGTTGTGACTATACATCATTAAAAGGAATTTTTCATCAACAATTTTATTTGGTTTCTAAAGGACTTTGTTTTCATTTATATAAATTTGACTTTTAACAAAATGTCCTTTTAATGAATATGCCATTTTGGAAACAAAGTAGAAGTACTTCCCTATATGTGCATATATGATCGAGGGAATTCTCTTATGTCTTATGCATTTATGTATACATATTTATTGGTATATATTCATATGAATAATAATAAAGCAAGCTTATGTACCAACTTTTAAATTAGTTTTCCAGAAATAAAAACTTTCTGAAACGCTTTTTCACATGTACCTTATTAAATGAAGCTATATGGTACATAAAATAATTGCTCCTGTAAAGCAAAGAACATGCACTCTAGCTTTGCTAATGGGCTGACATCATTTTAACCAGATTTTAAAAGCATGGATGCACTTAGAAAAATCCGTTTTTTATCATATCATCTATTCCATTTTTTAAAGAAACTTCATAGCTCAGTTTTACAAGTTCTTTAGAAATAAATGCAAGAGAAAAATTTCACTCCAGCATGAAAACACAACAAAGAGCAATATCTTTTACCTCTTGACAGGAAGCATTTTTGAAAACAAATTGTCTAACCTAGTGTAACTTCAAAGTAGCAATCATTTTAGTAGGAAAGATCCAAAAGCATAACTATTTATCATTAAAAGTGTATCTATTATATAACTATACCTATTATATATATTAAGCTTAGAAGTAGTTTAAATAGATTAAAGTATACCTATTATACATATCATTAAAATTTATATAATTAAAAGTATATTAAAAGTATAACTATCATTACAGAAATGACTGTGCATGTAAAATAAGCATGTCAAACACACTTAAATATTATATTATTTAGGTGGGCAATTAAGCTTTGTCAAAAAGGTTCTTTTGTATTTGGTATTTGAGGAATGTCACTCACTATAAATGACCTATACAGAATTTGGTAACGGTTTGCCTCTATTCTGAAAATAAATTTACAATTAACATTTTTTGCTTGTATCTAAATATCCCAAGATGTTGTGTATGTATAATTCTATGAAGTGACAACACTGCACTCAATTTTCAGGAGTTTTATATATAGTGGCTTATGTTAAATAAATTAATATTTATGTTTGTTGTTGTTGTTGTTTTAAAATCACATACTCACAAATGGGACCGTATTGAGATACGTTAGGTTGGAATAAGAAATGTGTTTGAAATTATACTAGAACACACTGGTGAAGAAAAACGGGGTTTTTTGGCCTGTTTATTTCCAGGAATAGGTATTTGGGCAAAGTCTGAGGAAATCAACCAAGAATTGGATAATTGCTGTTCCTGAAAGATCAGGGCCGTGTGACTGTGGACAGATGCATATGTGCTTATGCCTATGGCCACAACACCTTAAAATAACAAGCTTCGCTATGAACTTGCCCAGAGAGCGTATTCTCAAGCCCTTTCTTCGAGTAACAAAGAAAGTTTTGGATCATTGAAAAAAAAAGATTTAATTGAAAAGAAAAAATTTTTTAAAAAGGAAGAAGCTTAATTTAAATATTAGAGCTAGGCATTTTAAAAAATGTTTTCCCCAACATATTTATTTGTATAGTACTGCTGTTCTCTGTAGTGTCTGAGTTACTTCTTTTCCAATGTTTTGGTTCCAGAGAGACAGAACAAAGGAAAGGCTCCAGTCAAACAAATACCTTTCTGTGAATCCAGCCTCTTCCCACCTCCTTCAGTGGGGTCACATGAGGAGCAAATGCATCATGCCTGGCACATAGCAGACCCTCAAGTAAAATGAGTTACTTCAGGTTTTTTTCTTCATGAGGAGGGCTAGACAGTCATATGATTTTTAATATCTGTTGTAAAGAGCTAGTTTTTCACTTTGATATTTTGTTTGGTTTTTATTTCAATACATTGCTGACTGATAGTTTTGTAAAATAAAATAATTATGCAATAAAAGTAATAATTATTACTATTGTTATTTACCAGTGGTTATTTCCTGGCTCTTAGGTAGTGTCCATTTACTCTTATACATATCAAGACTCAGCCAAAGACTCAAAGGGACCCCTCTGCAGATCCCCTCTGCCTGCTTTCTGCGAATTCTGGCCACCTTGGCCTGTCTAAACTCCAGTCTCTTTTCTTCTCCACTTGGCAAAGTCATCGGGCTCTGTTTGTCTTCTTTCTCCTGTGTCCTTGTAGTCAGCTGTGCAATCACTGTTCTGCTCTGCCTGGTATGCAATGTCTAGAAAATATCGCTTCATCATATTGCCTGGTTTTCTAGTTCTTTAATGAGGGAGGGTAAATTTGGTTCCTGGTACACTGTAACAGGGAACAGAGCAGTTGCTGTCGCCTACCATCAGAAGCTATTTTCTCCAGATATAGAATTTTAGATGTACAGTTTTGTGTTTTGTTTTTATTGTCCCAGAACTTTAAAGCTGTCACTATATTTTCTCCTGGCCTTCATTGTTGCTGATGAGAAATCAACTCACGTTCTTAGTCGTCCTGCCCTGTAGGCAACAGGCAATGTTACATCTATTGAAAATCTGTTCATTTTTTTCCCTTGTCTTTTTTCTCAGGTAATTTCCATTTATCAATCGTAACGTTCATTGATGCTTTTTTATTTTGTGCCAGTAGATTTTTTAAAATTCAGATATTTAATATTCTTACTTTTTGGATGTTAATTTGGTTAGTTTTTAGATTTTATATCTGTCTTAAGAGTTCTTATGTTCACCTATACACCAATCGTTTTCTGTAGAATTATTGACATCCTTGTCATCATCACTTTTAAATCTTTGGCTCTTAATTTAAATATTTAATTTGTGAGTCTATTTCTATTGACAATTTCTCTCTGGACTCTGGGTCAAATTTTCTTTGATTTCCTCATGTCTAGTAATTTTTTGATTGTATATTGTATATTAAGATGTGTTATTATAGAGGCTAAGGTCTGTTATTTTTCTCTGAAAAGTATTGACTTTTATTTTTTGTTAATCAGGTAGCAAAGTTGATCTTGTACAGGGGATATTTCTAAGCTTTGTTATTCTATTTTTGCCTTTAGGCCTAGCACATAGCCCTTAGTGCAGTAATGTGTTCCTTATATCTAAAGTATGGTACTTAGGGAATTTCAATGAGAATCCAACAGTCTTTAACTAATTTCCTCCAACTCCAAACTCTATCCCTTTGCTAGGCAACAATAGAATTTTCTACCCAAATTTTTAGCCTCCAGGTTCATGTATTTCTCTGGGCTTTTCTACTATAATACAGTTTAAGTGTCATTCAAGGATTAGAGCAAAATTGTAAAGAGATTTAAAGACACTCACCACCCCAAGCAACAGATTCTCTTCTTTCCCCAGTTACCAGCCACTCTGGCATACCCAAATGCCAAATTCTGACTTAGTAGCCCAAAGGATTTCAACATATCAATTTTAAGAGGAAACAAACATTTAGATCAGAGGAACAATACAGTCTTCAAGACCCCAAAATCCACATTTCTGTTCTAATTTTAAATTTATTTTTTATTTTATTTTTACTGAAGCTTAGGAATCCAATCTTCCCTCTTTCTAACATATCTGACATAGTGCACTATATACCCTATAACTTACCAAGTATATCCAGAATGCAGAAGAATGAAACTACATATGCATCTCTCACCATACACTAAAATCAACTCAAAATGGATTAAATACCTAGGTATAAGACCCGAAACAGTAAAATTACTAAGGGAAAATACAGGTGACACACCAGCAGTTAGGTCAGGGCACAGGCTTTATGAACATGAGCCCAAAAGCACAAGCAGAAAAAGAAAAAATGAACAAATGGGACTATATCAAACTAAAAGTTTCTGCACAGCAAAAGAAACAATCAACAGAGTGAAAAGACAACCTACAGAGTGGGAGAAATTTTTTGCCAACTATGCATCCGACAAGGGACTAATATCCAGAATACACTTAACAACTCAAGCAATTATATAGTAAAAAAAAAAAAAAAAAAGACCCAATTAAAAACAGGCAAAGGAGCTGAATAGACATTTTTCAAAGGAAGACATACAAGTGGCCAACAGAGGCATGAAAAAATGCTCGACATCACTAGTCATCAGGGAAATGCAAATTAAAACCACATTAAGATGTCGCCTCACTCCAGTTAGACTGGCTATAATCAAAAAGACAGCAAATGACAAATGCTGACGAGGGTGTGGAGAGAAGGAAACACTACTGCACTGTTGGTGGGAGTGTAAATTAGTGCAACCACTTTGGGAAACAATTTGGAGTTTTCTCAAGCAACTACACATAGATCTTCCATATGATCCAGCAATCCAGAGGGATGGAAATCATCATGTCGAACAGATACCTGCACTCTCATGTTTATTTCAGCTCTGTTTACAATAGCCAAGATATGGAACCAACCTAAATATCCATTAATAGATGATTGGAAAAGGAAACTGTGGTGTATATACACTATGGAATGCTACTCTGCCATAGAAAAGAATGAAATACTTCCTTTTGCAACAACATGGATGAACCTTCAGCAACTTGTGTTGAGTGAAACAAGCAAAGCACAGAGGGATAAATACCTCGTGCTCACTCTATGTGGGAGCTAAGAGAGAAAGGAAGGCAGGAAAGAAAGACCTGTTTTTTTATACTTAGCCTCAGTAGTGCTGTGATCTAACAGAGGGAGGGACATTCCTGGGGCTACAAATTGGAATTGAGGGGAGAGGGAAAAGGGGAGAGAAGTTGGGGGATAATTGCAAGGGGACAAAGGGTACAAAAGCAATTTCTGGTAATGGGTATGTCCCCAATATGAATCTGACCCCCACATCTTTATATCTCATGAATATTCAAAATAAATAAATAAAAATTTTTTTAAAGAATGTAAAAATTTTTTTAAAAAATCCAAATTTTACTAATATATTTAGTATACTTTACCCTCTCTTTTGGCTCTTGAATTAACTGCTGTGGAATTGCTACCAAAGAGTTCAGGTACAGATAATCTTCCATTTCATCATTTCTGCATCTATTCCCTGGAAATGGAGCAAATCTTAACTTCTATTCAAAAGAATGCTGTTACTACATACAAGACACCTCACACTTCAGAAAGAATTCCTAACAGTTCATTAGCAAAACTGATAAATGGACTGACTGACAAAAAGAAGTCTATGGAATTTTGCATAAAACCTTCCCCCATCTTATTATTTCTTTGTGGAAAATAACTATGGTGATGGGCATTTTTAGCGGTGTTTTCTTTCTTTTTTTTTTTAACCTTTAAAGTCCATCGTATAAAATAAGTCCTTTTTTTTGTCAAAATTAATCTGTATTGTATTAGAATCATTAGTGACTTTTTAAAATGGACCTCAAATTGTTCTGAAATAACTTGTATGGTTTATAAATTTATAAATTCACTTTATTACCTGGGTTACTTTTATCCTTACTAGATTGACTGATAGATAAACAGAAAATTCAATATTTTACAAGTAATTTCCAGGTATATTGTACAATTCCCATAGAGGTCCCCCCCTTTTTGTTCTTTTTCTGTATAGAGAAAATACATAGCAAGTCACAATCTAGAAAATCCTAGGGAAATTTTTTAATAAATTAAAGTTTGCCAGGACCACTTTCTCAATTTTGCATCTTGTGTGATTGTCACAAAGAATGATGAACTCATTGTCTTCAGGACAATTTGCCGGATATGAAGAGTCTCAAGTGTATGTGGTGGTGTCAAAATTCACTAAAGATGACCAGGTGCCGGCGTTCTTGTTGTATCAGACTGGAGCCAAGAAAATTATTAATTTTTGTGATGTGCTCATTTTTCTGACAAATTTCTCAACTGTGTCTTTAATTCCTTGGATGTATTCAGCACGTTTTCCAAAGCCTATATCTGATATGGAGGAAATGTAGGGTTGCTTCTCAAAAAAGATGATCTCAAATGAAGATTTTAAAGCAACCAATAGGAAAAAAAAACTTAAATTCTTTTCTTCAGACCTATCACTTTGGTAAAGTTCAGATGTGGAAGATAGAATTAGCCTTTCCTTATTTAATTTAGGTAACTTATTCCAGAAAATCACCTTACTCTTTAGACATTATATTTGAAATGTAAAAGCTATTTACTGTATTTTTATAGACTAGTCTAAAGACCATTTATATGTAGTATATTTTGGAACACTAAAACAGGTCAAATGATATTTTTTCCTAATTATTAACATATCATAGATATAGTAAAAATTATTTACTTTTAAAATACATATCTCTATTAACTCACCTTTTGGAAAAGAATTTAAAAAATAAATTGAATTTTATGTAACTTTATCAATGAAAACTTCATGTCACAATTTAGTATTTTAAATTTTTTAGTTATAGGGCTACAAGGCTGAGACTTTGTCCTGTGAATACCAATTGCTTTTTAAAAGTCCAAGAAATCTATTTAAGCCATCGTGCTGCATAGACAAAATATAGTTTGGGCCTATATTAAAATATAGTTTCTTACAATTAATAGTAAACCCACCTTGGTTCTGGTTGGTAGATGGACGACTAGCATGAAAAAGATAGGACAAAAGAAAAGCTATAAAAATTTTTAAAAATGTTTTCTTGTTTTGAGTTTGCATAGTTCTCAGTAAATCTATTCCTAAGCATTAAAACTTCTCTGATGCTAGTATAAATATGGTTTTTTTTGAATGTATGTTCTCTAGTTGTTTATTTGTCATGAATTTGAAGGCAGTAGATTTTTTTATAATTAGCTTTTATCCTACTTCTTTTTTGAATTGTTTGTTTTTTGACTTTGTGTTATCATTGACTCTCTGAGGTTTCCCGGATATATCATCTGTAAGTAGAAATTGTTTTATTTCCTCCTTCATTGCATTGCCTCTAATTGATTTCACTTTCTAATTGTATTGGTTATTACCGCTAGTAAAATGTCGAGTAATAATGCAGGTAGTGGGCATCCTTGCCTTGTTCCTGATCTTGGTGGAAATACCTCTAGTGTTTCTCATCAAGTTTAATCTCCATTTGAATTCTCATGGATATATTTCTGTTTTAATCATTTGGTATTTCTTTCTCTATTTCTCCTCTTTGTTCTAAAAATGTGTTTAGTTTGGTGATGAGTCTTTGTTTTACATAATTTGGCTATACATAAAACATAAGGAGCTCTTTTTTACATAATTATACATCCTTGAAAATCACTGTAATGAAGGCTTATGTATTTTTCCTAAATTTATTATTCTCTGCAAATGGTGTCTTTCCACAATGTTCATGCTATAAGTATTTGTCCATCACAAAAGAAAATTACAGTACTTACCAGCAATGTGAGGCTTAATGTAATTTATTTGAAATAACAATATTTTAGGATTATATTTAATATTGTTCAAAATGGCTTTTACATCTTTGTTCTTGTTTGTTTTATCTTTTTATTTAGTTATGATAGAAAATGGACATTTCTGTTGACCAAGAGAGGCATTTGTTATTTAAATAAAATAATTTTCAAGTAAATAGGATTTGAAAACCAAAGTGGCCATGCACAGTCTACTAAATTTAATCTCTGCCAATTTCAGCAAAACTTGATTTTTTCAACGTAAATTAAAACAGTTTAAACTCTTTACATGTGCTAGGTTTCAGCAATATTTTACCTAAAAACAGTGTATTCTACAATTGATTCTATAAAAAGAGGTGATTTGTGTTGACTCGGTTTTACCTGGATGCTTAGATATTCCCTTAGTCCACTGCATTCTTGAAGAAATTCACATATTCTTTGGGGTCCCTTTTTTGTTTTTCTGCTATTTTCTATAGCAAATGTTACCCAACCTTGGTATTATGCAGTTCACTTTAATTGCAAGAATCTCTTTAGAATAAGGCCAGAAATGATTCAAAACATTTATTAGAATGAATACTTTTTATTATAAATTGATGTCTTTTCACAAACACTTCACGTCTATAAAATTAAAGATGAAAAAGGAAGAAATAAAATAACTGCTTTAAGAAGTTAATTAGTTTAATAATTATAGTCGGTGCATTTATAAATGTTACCTAATTTTATAATCCTTTTGGAACCTGATTTTTCTCACGTAAAAACTGATTTTTGGTTGTTTTTTTTTAAAAGAAAATGACTACAGTTATAATTAAAATCAACTATCAACAGTGTACCAATTAGGGACACTGTTGATTGTAATCGTAAACTCTACAAAAATGTAGAAAACTTAGTCATTGTTTTTATGGACGGACAGAAAATCTTTTATTGTAATTTTTTTACTTAGCTACGAAAAATGATTTACATAAAGATATTTAGCATTTGTGACAAGTTCTATTATGTTATTTTCTAAGATTCAGAAAACAAATAAGTTTTTTTAAATATCCATTTTAGGTTAAACTAATGTAAAGCAATGGTGAAAATTTGTTCTTTCTTCTTTAGAAACACTGTGTTGTTTTTTCTTTTCCACAATATTTTTGGTGATATATTTGATTATGTGAGCTTGTTCAAGATGCTGAGATGTAGTCTGTGGCCTATGTTGCTGCTACTACAAATATTGTAGCTTCTCAGTGAAAAAGGTCCACATCTTCTTTTCATGCTTCAGAACTGATGGCATGCAATCTGTGATTCTGAGAAACACTTCTTCACTACGTTTCCAACGCAAATACCAGTGTGGCCCTGAAGCATCTGGAACTTATGCCAAAAGCTGAGTATTTTCTTTTATCATAACCCATCTGCAAACTGAGTCTACCATTCCTCCTCCTCCACCTGCAATCATAGTTTACTATATTCGTACCTGAAATGTATGGAGTAACTTTGATGTTCACTAATCTAAAATTTTGGATCATTCCAACTGTTCAGTATCTTTCTGATGAATCCCTTTCCTAAGATTTCTCAGGACATCTTAGATTCACTAAGATTCACTGCCTCTAAGTTTAGTTAAAAAAAAGACATCTGGCCTGTCCACAGCACATCAGTCTGCTACTTAAAGAAGTGCTGTACCATGTCTTTCTAATGCCTGCTGGATGTGGGTCGTACTTTGTAGTGTTGACAGAGGGCTCCTCGTGTTTGTTTATCTTCAGCCTGGTTAACATTCTGCTGCTGCTTTATACATCCTGGCTAAGTTAGGTTTCTTTCAAGTGTCAGGAAACAGAAACATGATTGGACTACCTTAGGTAATAGAAGTTTATTTTCAGTGAAAGTAAGAGACAGAAAATGGTCTGAGCAACCAAATAATAGGGCTCGCAGAAAACTCACATTGTGTTTCAGAATTTAGGGCATCTCTAGCTCCATGTCTCTATGCAGCTGTGTGAGCCACAGACCCCATTCTCTCTGACTCTGATACTCCACCATTAGACCGGTCCAGCTACTCTGGGTTTCTGCTTCTACTGTTTCTATCATGTGAAATAACTTCTGTTTAAATGTCTTCTCTCTGATTTGCCATTTCTACTGTCTCATTCTTCTGCTTTCTGACTTCTTTCCATGTGTCTTGTCAAAGGAACATTCTAGACAAAAGAAGAAGAAAAAAATTTTCTTGAAAAACGTTGCAAGGCAGACTTCAGAAACACTGGCTTAAAAAGCACAAGTTTTAAAAAGAAAATAAAAATCACAAATTATGACAGGATGGCCATTTAGCAACATTGTTCTTCCTCTTTGTGGGGAAAATAGAATAGTTTAGTCAGGCTCCCTCAACATTTCTTGTAAACAAGTTGTGTGTGGGTGGAGTTAGTGCTCAAGTGCACCCATGTATTTTTCTAGTGAATTGCAACTTCAGAAGTGCAGTTTGAAGCAAGCTGGCCAGCAGAGAGTTCGTGTCTAAAAATAGAGCATGTTTACTCTGCTGGCAGCTGCTCAGTTTCAGTTTTTCTTTGGACTTTGTGGGTAGCAGTTGAGTTTCTGAGTTTCTCTGTGGACTACTTAGTTCATAGTGCTGTGTGTGTGGTGAATAAAGACTATTCCTTCTTCAACCAAGGCTTCAAGGATCTTTTTGTCCAGTTACCTAGCTCACAGACCTGCATGTGAAGGGTTTGTGAATGAGCTCGGGGGGGTCTGTGCAGCCCTAGCTCTGCAGTTGGCTTTGTCAGCAGGACTGCGCCACACTCTTGTTTTAGTAATACTATATCTAAGAATTTATTGTTCGGATGTAATAACACATAAGCATAAAACTGTATGCTGACAGTAACTGTATTAATCATTAAATTAACTTTTTTGAGCACTTACTACATGACAAAAACTGATAGTATCTTCATATGAGCGTGTATTTTCATCTGAATAACAAAAACTATGTGATATAGTACTATTACTTTCCACATTTACAGATAACAAAACTGACTCAGAAAAGGTAATTTGCAAATTATCTTTTCTAGTTAGTAAATGTATATTACAATATTTTAAGAACGTAGCTTAAGAGTCTGAATACTTGACATTACATGAGAAATAGAGGAAGAATATTTATGTTTAATGTCTAAAGAGTAGAACTTAAATAAGAAATAAGTATATATTTTCTTTTGTGGGTACATCGACATAGAAAGCTAACATATGATAAATACACTATACTCTTATTTTATTAAATATATTTTCTCCAAGAATATAAAATGTCATCAATGCCTGTGCAATTAATTTGATTGGATAAAGCATGATATGAATATCTGTATAAATAAATATGCCTACGTAAAAGTCTATAAGTTACAGACTGAATTGTTAGTTATGGTAATTTTTGAGTGATAGTATTATAATTTTTATTTTCTAAATAAGCCAAATTATTTACAGTGCACATCCTATTATGTTTATAATAAAATGTTTAACTAGGATTCAGATATGGTATGTATGTCTATGTGTATTTTTTAACATATACATTCTATGGAAATAATATTGGCATTCTGATTGAAATGCAAATAACAAAGAAACCCCCAAATCTTCTGCTAATCTTCTACTACATTAGCCAGTAAGCTGCTAGGAAGAAATCTTAACTTATGTCTTTATAAGTTATTCTTTGGATGGAGTACTTAAAAATAAGGAGCTCAGTAGAACTATGCCATGGAATAAAAACGCTTCTATTTGCATAGTAAACAAGTAGCAATTCTGACATGTACTGCAACATTTTCTATTCAACATGTGTACCCTTCATCACAGATGAGGGCAATTATCTCTTACCTTACTGGATAATAGGTGCTGGTTTCATATTCCCAGACAATTGCGCAGCAAAATGACAGTGCTGAACATAGGAATGCTGGAATATTTACCCAAAAGACATTTGGCAATTTTAAGGTGATTTTCCCAGGCCTAGTAAAAATGAACATGTTAAAGCATTGCTTTATGTTTCTAAAAGTGTCTAAGATATTTCTGGAGTATTGCATTCTCTCCAGGCGGCCATCAGGTGTTGAATACATTGATGGGAAGGAGATCATGCTACTAAGACAAAGACAGAAGAGAATCAATGAATACCTTGTGAGAATTAGACATTGCAGCATATCCTTAATAAGTTCCAACTCCAAGACTTCTCTTAGATGCCAGGAGAGCTGAGCATAAGGAAATAATTTTTATTAGAGTTGCAAGTGAGAAAAATGAAATAACAAAACAAAAATGCATCACACCACCTTCCATGACATCAAAATACTCAGCGTCATTTGGTACAAATCCCTAGTTCCTGAACAACTGAAGAAAATGATACTACTGTCAAAAATATAACCTTATCTGGGCAGACAATATTCAAATCTTCAGCCATTATTTTCAGTTGTTTCATTTCACTGACCTTTTAAAAATACTTTTCATATTTATTTTAAATTATGCATACCAAACCTGTATATAAATTTTAGGTAGGCTGTTCAGCCAAAAACACCGACAGAGATAAGATAGTAATTGGCTTGCTGCTTTTCTCACTTCCTGTAACTGCCTGTAACTTACTAACACTGTAGGCTTTTAACACTGAAGTCCCATAGATAGTTCCTTCATTTACTTACCAGAATCTCTGATCTGCAAAGACAAGAATTCTAGAGTGTTCTTCCCCATATCAGCTTCCGCCCCAGAGGTCTGTATCAGAATGTTGAGGTGAGGAATGATGTGTATTTTGTTGTTGCTGCTGCTGCTGAGGCCATTTTGGATTTAATATTCATGTCCCAAAGGTGATATTGATATAAAACTCTGGTGGTACAATATAGGATTCAGAGAGTTTGTTATTTCTCACTTTCCCCCCCATAGCCACAATGGTCTTTTTGTTTTTCTAGTATAACAAGTTCTTCCCCAATTCAAGGCCTTTGCACATGATGTTTCATTTTATTTATTTATTCATTTATATTTTTAAACCAGGAATACTATTCCCTACACTGGATTTGTAACCAGCTTCTCTGTAACCTAAGAGTTTCAGATTAAATGCCGCATCCTCGAATGTGCCTTTGCTTGATTTCCCTATATAAGGTAGCATCTTAATTTATTCTCTAACTCATCCCCTTGTTTATGTTTTTCATAGAACTTTTTATAATATTTAATTACATGTAATCATTTTGTTGACATATACCTTTTATAAAAATGTCTCTACAATTAGAGACTCAAATAGGCAAGAATTTCAACTGTCTCCTTTAGTTTTGCAACACTAGCCAGTGCAGTGACTAACAACAGGAATACATAATATTTGATTTGCTGAAAGAATGCATGAAACAGGCATGAATTTATTAACTTTAAAATATATAAATACTGGGGAGATATCAACAAATGAGCCTATCTACTTCATTTTTATTTTTATACTTCTGTCTCTCCACTTTGCCATAGGTAGATCTTGTATTTGTCAACTTATTTTCAATTTTAAGTTATTAAATTTAAGTATTTAATGTTGCATTACTATATTTGAGCATACTTAATAGTAACAATTTAGAGCATGCCTATCAAAACTCCAAGCTTCTGAGAATCTTAGGTCCTCCAGTCCAGAACTTTCACAAGTTCTAAAAGGGATATTAAAAGGGGCTGCTATAAGGAAAAGTTTAAAAGAGTTTGGCTCCATAACTGGTGGGGGTAATGTTTGATTTAATGCTTTGTATATTGAACAGTGGAGGAACACTGAAAAACTGGGCCCCATAGCTTGATTTATCCATGCGTTTCTGTCTTTTTGAAGTAAATTCCATAATGAACACAGAAAAAAGTAATTGCTTTTGATGTAAATAATTATAGTCGACTTTAAATCCATATTATAATATTTAATTATATAAGAAACTATAAGCAAATAATATCTCTTCATTTATTATTCTCTATTTTTTTATTTATGGAGATGACTGGGAATGACAAATATAACATAAATGGTTTTAACACCTTCTAGCTTTATTTTCCTCCTCATCATTCTATGTGCTATAGTTGTACTATTTATTACACGTTACGAAATGAAATGTTTTCTCAGGTCCTTGTGTCTTTGCAAATCCTCTTGCACCTACCTGGAATATCCTCTCCCCTCCTTCTTTTTCTTCTTCTTCTTCTTCTTCATTTTGATCTTTCCCTTTTTTAGATACTTGATAGACTACCAGTATTCCCTTTTTATATTACTCAGCTTAAACTCTCATGTTCTCCGGGAAATATCAGGCAGTCAGGTGTTCCTCAACTGGGGTTGGTTTAACATTCGGTGAGTATTCATTGAGCTCCTGCAGTGTCTCAGGCTTTTTCTAAGTTTTGGAGATATAACTATAATCAGAACAGAGTCCCTAATCTCATGGTTTTTATATCATAGAATTTTGTCCCTATATTCCACAGTAGTGCATATAATAAGGTATATCTCTTGTTAACACTTCATCAGAATATTAGCTTCTATTTATTTTCCTAAATGAGGCACATATCGTCAACACATTAATTAACAAAACATGATAAAATATAGTAGATTATCCTGGGGCAGTTCTGACAAAATGCTTCATTACATATTTCAGGTGATTATTTCACAGAGAACGTTTTAGAAGCTTGATAATTAACTGATTATTTTCAAGAGAAAATTTAAATCATGGTCTGTCAGGAAGGGGACATTCAGAGGAAATGGGTGTGATTTGAGGAACTTGTTTCATTGGAAATGGTGT
This sequence comes from Cynocephalus volans, assembly GCF_027409185.1. Classification (NCBI taxonomy): domain Eukaryota; kingdom Metazoa; phylum Chordata; class Mammalia; order Dermoptera; family Cynocephalidae; genus Cynocephalus; species Cynocephalus volans. The sequence goes on from NW_026902375.1 coordinate 640,517, forward strand.
ATGTACTCCAGTGGGAAGAATTTGCATGTTCAATGATCTTTCATTGACTCTTACAAAGTGAATTCTTCTACTGTGAAGAATTTACAAATTTCATGGGTTTGAATGGAAATTAGTTTTCTTCTGCAGTGTAACAAATTACCACAAATTTAGCAACTTAACACACATTGCTTATCTCACAATTTCCATGGTCCAGGAGTCTGAGTAGAGATCAACTGGTCCTCTGCTTAGTTTCTCACGAGGGTGAAACAAAGGTGCTGACCACACCTGGGATCTCACCTGTGGGGTCCTCTTCCAAGCTTGAGTGGTCATCGGCTGAACTTAGTTTCTTGCAGCTGTCGGACTGAGTTTCCCATATTCTTGCTAGCTATTGGCTAGAAACTTCTCTCAGCTCCTTGAGGGCACCCACCACCACTTGCCACATTACTGTGTACGTAGGCAGTTCACGACATGGCTGGGTTTTCCTTCTTCAAGACCAACAGAAGGATCTACTTTGTTTTGACTTTTTCTCTTTAGAAATGACCTGGACCCTCCTTTAAAGTTCATGCCTTAAAGGGCGTTGAAAAATGGTGCTGAAGAAACAACCAATCAAGGTCGTCTGAGTTCTGGTAACTTTGGCATCCCAAAAGAAATGGCATGGGAAAAAGGAATATGGCTAGACTAGCCCTGAACTTGAAAATTAAATTACATAATTTTTATTTCTGTTAAATTCTGGAAATAAAAGTAGCAAAATAGCAAAACTTGTTTTCTTATATTTAAACACATTAATTAGGTATGGAAAAAAAAAATACATTCCTTATAAAGTCAGGGCCAAACAAGCGAATAAGCCAACTGATAAGAGGCCTGAATTATATTTGCTAAATTCCTTCACCTTTCCATATAACCTCTTAATAATTGGAATGAAATTGCATCCGTTTTTAGCCAACAGCCTCAAGGAGAAGAAATTATACAGAACATATAACCAGGGGGGAAGAATCTTGGAACTGTCTTAGAATTCTGTGTACAACAATTCAATTGTTAAAAAATGTATTTGTTGGTATTTATTGCATGTAAGAAAATATTTGATATTCCTATAGGATTGTGACCCTAAATGATAGCCATGAATTAATACCCTAAAGCCTGATAAAACTTTCTCTTTTGCCCAGAAAAGTAAAAGCATTGGTGTATAGCCTTGCCTTTACAACATTGTGCTCTATCACCCAAGAAGTGGTTTGGTATGCCCCGAGTCTCCCAACCTGGAAAGACAACTCAACCTTGGGAGCCTAAACTAACAGGATAAAAGTTTTCTAAACTTATCCATCTTCTGAACAGAGTATGATATTTTGTTAGTTGAAAGTCTAGAATTTAGGATTGGCGAATGTAAGCAAAAAAGAATATAAATACCTGAGCGACCATATTTTCCTGTATGAATAATTTATCCTGCATTGATACACAGACAAAAGCACTGCAAGATTTTGGAAAGAGGAAAATCATGCCTAAATCATTTTCACTGAAAAGAAATGTTAGCATATAAATTAATTTGTTCCCTTTTATGTCTACTCTTGTGAATTTTGGGGCTCTGAAGAAAGTGATTTTTTTCTTCCTTATATTCTTATTGCCCAGGTAAATGCCTGTAATAAAATATTAGATAAAATATTTGTGAATAAATATATGAAGGCAAGAATGATATTGGTTGATATGCTATTGATGTATCAATGAGATGGACTCTGCAATGAGGGTGTTATTGGCCCATTGACAGGGTAATTCCTCATTTGTGCAGATCTATCCTGAACATTGCAAAATATTGAGCATACTTAGTATTGGCTCACTAAGGCCAAATCACACACTCTTACCCCCATTCAACCTTCAGCCCCATCATACACACACTCGTCATTGTCACAACTGGAAATGTACCCATACATTTCCATACAGTTTCTGTAGGAATCAGTACCAAGAACCATGAATGTAATGACTCATAGTAGGTAATCTAGACAAATTTTTAAAAATGTACGTATATGTCTTCTAGTGTATTAATGCATATCAGGAGGACATGGGATACAGTTGTGCACATAACTACTTCCTCAAATAATCTATTATATCCTCATTACTTAATTAAAGCTTGTTCAATGATTTCATTTGTTTAGTTATTAGCTATTAATCCACTAATGAACATCTGCATACATAACAACATTCTAAAACAAAAATTAAAATGAAACCACTCTATAAAAAATAAATAAAATAAAATAATGGAGAAGGCATTTTCTCCCAAAGAATCAATGAAGTATCCATAGTGGTTAGAACTATTAAATGTCTGTTAGTCTTTTGTACATGACATTTCTCCTCTAATAGTGGTATTGTTTTCTGACCTTCAGTAAATATTGTTGTCATATTTTAAGTAATCTGTGTTTCAATTTTTTGTTTGGGAGATATTTTCTGGTCTTTGCTGTTGTGCATTTATTTTAATGTATCTTTAGAACCTTGGTCTTTCTGTACAAGTAAAATCATGTCTTCCTAAAATTTTACAAAAATGCTAACATTTTTACTTCAAATATGACTCTTCCAAATTTACTGCATTTTCTGCATACAGGAATGCAAGTACATGTTTGTTGAAGCGTCTCACTCCTCCATGTGTCAACTTTTTTTTTTTTTAATCTGTTCATAGATACTTTATTCCAAGGGGGTAAAATACTTAAAAACACATTCTTTTTTTTTTTTTGTGAACAGTAAGGGAATCGCAACCTTTGGCTTGGTGTCGCCTGCACCATGCTCGGCCAGTGAGCGCACGGGCCATCCCAATATAGGATCCAAACCCGTGGCCTCAGCACTCCCAGCACCACACTCTCCCAAGTGAGCCTCAGGATCGGCCCTTAAAAGTACATTCTAATTCATTAATTTTCTCTTAAATTCTGTCTCTTCCATTGTTTAGTCTGTACAGTAAGTTTTTCATTTCAATTATTTTAGAAAATTATTTCCTAATGTACTACAAGATTTGGGGAAGTGAAACTATTCTGTATATTCTTCATTTGTCAAAACCCGTGAAACCATATAACACAAAGAGTTAATCCTAATAGAAATCATGCACATAGGTTAACATATTGTATCAATATTGGCCCATTAATTTTAACAAATGTACTTCACTAATGCAAGATGTTACTAATTGGAGAAACTGTGTGTTGGGGAGATAAATAAAAAAATACATGAATACTTAATATATGTTATGCACAATTAATCTATAAATATAAAACTGCTCTAAAAAATTAAGTATTAAAGAATTGCTAAGTGTTTATCAAACCTGCCTGGTAAATTTATTCAAAATTATATATTTATTTGGCAAAAAAATTTGTATGTATTTATTATGTAAAAAATGATGATTTCAAATATGTATGTTCTGTGAAATAGCTAAATTGAGCTACTTACCATATTCATTACCTCACATATTTATCATTTTTCTGAGGTGAGAACATTTAAGTTCTACTCTTAGCAATTTTTAAGTATGCAATATGTTGTTAACTTTAGTCAACAAGTTGTAAAATAGATCTCTGGAACTTATTTCTCCTCTCTTCAGTTTTGCGTCCTTTTCCCAGCATCACCTCCATCCCCTCAAAACCCTGGACATTTCCAAGACACGTGACTAAAGTCACCTATTACCCAAGAGCAGTAATAGGAAATTAATGTAATACACTAAAAAAGGTATTTGCCTTCCTTAACCACGAAGATGGCATTTTATAAAATTAGCTGCTTCTCTTATAAGCCAACCTTCATTATCCTTTACCTACTCTTTAAAGAGTATACAAACAGGAATAAGTAAATTATGGATAAAATGTTCTATAACTGGGACAAGTCAATGGCCAGTTGCCCACAGCTTACCTGCTGGTGTCCTGTGACACATATTGAAGCCTCCGTTGTACTTTGAGGAAAAATGTTCAAAACATGCCCAAAGTTCTACCCAGCAGCCGCCCCGGGAACCTGCATGCACTTCTGTCCCACTGCGAGTGGCAACCACATCGGCGGTGCTGGACTCGGGTCAGCCCTGCTGGAATGGCAGTGAAAGAGAAACTCATGTTTCAGCACAGCTAAGACGTAAACGTGCAAGTGCACTTTTTAGTGAACAGTGTCATGTATACATTAACAGGCGGCCAGGGGATAACTCTGTGACCAAAGGGAAACAAAACCTATTCTAGAAAAACAGCAGCTCTGCCTTTCAGGGATGAGACAAACCTGCAAGCTGCTGAGCTCTCTGCTGGTCACCGGTGATGTCATCCCGGTAGCACTGACCCTGTCACCGCCAGAGGTGCCTCACCCAGTCCCCTCCCATCTGTCCGCTGGACAGGAGGGGCGCCATTCTGTCCACACCGCTTACTTCAGCACCTGCACCCTTGGGGCTTGCTTGTTGGGAGGAAAGCTGTCACCCGCGGCAGCTGGCTTAAACCTTAGCAGCAGCAGGAACAGCTGCCCGTGGCCAGGCCACTGCCCCAGATGAAACTGTTGCTGCCGGGCCTGGCCATCTCTTCCCAATGGAAATAAGTTGTTTGGGGGTTCAGCAGACTCTAGAATGAAGCGGGCCCCTTGGGCACAGGGAGCAACAGCACATCCTAGTGGGCTAATTTCCCCAAAGCTTGAAACTAGGTGTCTTGTCTCACTCCAAGGATGGCTGTGGCACTACAGCATCGCTGGACGCTGGGTGGCAGTAGAGGGGCTCACAGAAACCAGGCACAGACAATCTGGCCTCCAGCAAAGGAATGATGCTAATGCGCTCCTCTGGGTAGAATTTGCACAATAACCCACATGGAAGTCGCAGCAGGACAGGGATGAAAACTATGGGGCAAGAGGTCAAGTCTGCACAATCCCAACCAACCCCACAGATGCCCATGTCCAGTAACCGCACACACTGGATGGCTCCCCACAGGCAAAGGAACAGGTGAGACACACCCCTTCTCTGTACCTGGTGACGGATTCAGGGAAGTCAGGCTCCAGGCCCTCTCTCACTCCCACCGTGTCCTGAATCCTCACCATCAGCTACAGCTGCAAGGACTGTTTCTCTTCTGTGAACCTGCAAGCTAAGGGTCTGAAGCGACACAGTGGAGAAAGCATGCGAGGAAATTCTGCTCTACTTTTCCACCTCAGTGAGGCACGTGCACAATGTAGTTTCCCATCTCAACTGTTGCTTCGCTGTCAAGATTTCTTTTGGTGTGAGAGACCAAGGTGTCAGTAGCAAAAGAAAATGTTTTGCTTTTGCTCCCCTCAGTATGCTTCAACATTTCCAAGTGAATTTCACGTCACAAGGGGAGATGGGGATTGCCCTCAACTGGAATGTGGGTCACCTCCCAGCTGTGTGGTGATGTGTCTGGGGCCAAGGCCAGAGCTGCTGCTTTTCCAGATTTTCCAAGCCAGAAACAAGCACTGTTCACTTTAATAAGGTTAAGTTTAAACCGACATCCTTTTTTGGTGCCTAAACTGTTGACTACATACCCCAGCAAGACAGAAGCGTGTGAAAGCCGTCCATTCACACTCCCCTTCTCCCAGATGGTCACATGCGCATATCCCCAGAGCTGAAGGCACTGTGCAAAGCACGGTGCAGTATATGCGGCCAGTAACCGTGTGTTCTTCTCACTGAACACTTCCAGGGTTGCATCAAGTAAAAGTTGCCTCAACTTTCACTGAAGTAGATAAAAGCTGCAAAAACCCTTACTGATTTCCTAAGTTTACTTCTCTAAGTCCCAAAAGCTAAGACTATAACTACGTTAGCGTTCATGTATGACAAACAAATATTAAATAGTTTACACCTTTATACCAATTTATCTGTAGCTCGTGCAGGTCCAATTGGACCTGGCAGACATCTACAGAACATTTCATGCAACAACTAGAGAATACACATTTTTTCTCATCGGCACATGGAACATTCTCCAGGATAGACCACATGTTAGGTCACAAAACAGGTTTCAGCAAATTTTTCAAAGCTGACATCATTCCTAGTATCTTTTCTGACCACAATTGACTAGCACTGGAAATCAATTACAAGCGAATTTCTGGAAACTACTCCAGTGCATGAAAACTGAACAACAGGCTCCCGAATGACCTATGGGTCCAAGAAGAAATTAAAAAGGAAATCAAAAACGTTCTTGAAACTAATGAAAAAAGATGCATCCTACCAAAACCTGTGGGATACTGTAAAAGCAACAGCGACGAGGCAATATATTGCAATACATGCTCACATCAAAAGGATGGAGAAACTTCACGTAAATGACCGAACCGTACACCTCAAAGAACCACCACCACCACAACAATGCAATCATAAAAGTACTAGAGAGAAAGAAATAATTAACATCAGGGCAGAGTTCAATGAAATGGAGACCCCCAAAACGATACAAAGGATCAGCGAAACACAAAGTTGTTTTTTGAGAAGATAAATAAAATAGACAAACCATTAGCTTTGCCCACTCTCACCACACTCATTCAACATAGTACTGAAAGCCCTAACCAGAGCAATCAAGCAAGACAAAGAAATAAAGGGCATTCAGATTGGGAAGGACAAAGTCAAGTTGTCCCTGTTTGCAGATGACGCGATCTTATAGATAGAAAACCTAAAGGCTACCAGAACGCCCTTACGGCTGACTAACAATTTTAATAATTTTGCGGGGTACAAAATCAACACCCACAGATCAGGAGCATTTTTATACTCCGATAATGAACTGGCAGAAAAAGAAATCAAGAAAGCAAGCCCATTTACAATACTCACCCCCAAGATAAAATACCTAGGAACCAATTGAACCAAGGAGGTTAATGCAGATCTCTACAATGAGAACTACCAAACACCAGTGAGAGAAATTAAAGAGCACCCAAAAATAGTGGAATGACATACCAGGCTCTGGTACGGGAAGAATTAACATCGTGAAAATGTCCTTTCTACCCATAGCAGTCTACAAATTCAACGCAATCTCCGTCAAAATAGCAACAACTTTCTTCACAGAAATAGAAAAAGCAGTGCTAACATTCATATGGAATACGAAAAGATCCTGAATAGCCAAAGCAATTTTGAGCTTAAAAGCACCCCAAAAACAGAAAGGCTGGAGGCATAACACCACCCAATTTCAAATTCTATGACAAGGCTCAAAACAGCATGGTGATGGCATAGAAACAGACACTCAGATCAATGGAACAGGATAGAAAACCCAGGAATAATCAATTTGCCTACTTACAGCCAACCGATTTTTGACAAAGCCAACCAGAACATACGCTGTGGAAAAGACAGCCTCTTCAGGAAATAAACGGTGCCCGCAAAATTGGACAATCCACATGCAGAAGAATGAAACTGGACCAGCATCTCACCATATGCCAAAATCGACTCGAAATGGATTAAAGACCAGAATATAAGACCCCAAACCGTTACATGACTGAAGGAAAACAGAGGGGAAACACTCCAGGAAGTAGGTGGGGGCAAAGGCTTTATGAATAAGACCCGAAAACCCACAAGCAACAACATAAAAACTAAACAAATGAGCTAATGTCAAACTAAGAAGCTTCCACACAGCAAAGGAAACAATCAACAGAGCAGAAAGGCACCCTAAAAAAAGGGAGAAAATATGTGTAAACTATACGTCTGCCAAGGGCTTAATATCCAGAACATACCAAGAACTCAAACAGCTGTACAGTATGAAAACAAGTAATCCGATTTAAAACTGGGCAAACGAGATGAATAGACATTTTTCAAAGACATACAAATGGCCAACGGTACACGAAAAAATGCTCAGCATCACTAGTCATCAGAGAAATGCAAATCAAAACCACATTGAGATATCATGTCAACCCAGATAGACTGGCCATTGTTAAAAAGACCATTAATAAGAAATGCTACTGGGGATATGAGGAAAGGAGAACTCTTCTCCAATGTTGGTGGGACTGTAAATTAGCACAGCCACTATGGAAAACAGTAAAGAAGTTTCCTCCAATACAGATAGTACTACCATATGATCCAGCAGTTCCACTACTGGGTATATATCCAAAGAAATGGAAATCATATGGAAGGGACACCTGCACTCCCATGTTCACTGCAGCTTTACTTACAATAGCCAAAATATAGAACCAACCTCAGTGCCCTTCGACAGATGACTGGATAAAAAAAATGTGATACACGTACACCATGGAATAATACTCAGTGATAAAGGAAAAGAATGAAATTCTGCCATCGGTAACAACCTGGATGAGTCTGGAGAAAATTATGTTGTGTGAAATAAGCCAGACAAGGGAAGATAAATATCACATGCTCTCACTTATAACTAGGTAGAAAGGAAGGAAGGAAGGAAGGAAGGAAGGAAGGAAGGAAGGAAGGAAGGAAGGAAGCAAAGGACTACAACAGTTCCTTGAACTTTCAGAAGGACAGAAGAAACCAATGGTTACTAGAGATGAGGGGATGGACGGAGGGAGGGAGTTGGGGGCGTGATGGGTCAGGCAACGGGCATAAAGAAAAATCATGATTTGTAATAATGAATATGCTAATAAAAATAATTTAAAAAGTAAGACACTTTAAAACACAAAAAGAATGCCATTATTGACATTCCAGAAAATTCCAGCTATGTGGATAACTTTAAAAACCAGCTGTCAAGCTAAATCCTTTATCAGTACAAATTTTGATATTTCTTCAAATTGGGAGGAGAATGTTGGTTTCGATGTACAATGTCTGGTCACTCCCAGCCTCATCTATTTGTCACTGACGACCCTGGGACAGACGGAAAAAAAAAAAAAAAAAAAACGGTTTCTGCAACTTTTAAAATACAGACACGCCCTCCACCACCAACTTTCAATTTCTACAAAACGTCCTTGGGTTCTAGTATTCTTGCACATGTTTGTTCTCTTACAGGAAATTTGCTCCTTAGGATTTCACTGCAATGTGCTTCTGGATCCCATGCCATGATTTATCTCTGAGGACCCCTATTCCCCTGGATCCATTTCACCCCGTGCCTGGCCACCTGTGTGGCACACACACATAGGAGCAGGAGGACAAGGCTTTGAGATGGGGAACCCGCACAAGCAATTATCTGGGTTTAGGTCTGCAGGTTATTAAGGTTTTCCGTTTCAACTTCCACAGCTAGAACGAAAGTGTAGAAATCTGTTTTCTAGTTAAAATCTGTTCACATCCCAAGTGTTTTTAAGTTACTTAACAAGCCTTTGGTAGTCCGAAATACCGGGAAGTGTGCCTGTAACTAGAAACACCAGAAACTTCCATTTCAAAATTTTCATAAACCAGGGATACTTTAGAAAAACCTTTTCAGCCCACTTCGTGCCTTGAGTAATGGTGGGTAAACAGTGGAAACCAAGAGAGGCAACATGGAAGCAAACGGATATAAAAGCACAAGGGAGACATCATGCTCTTGGGGAGAACTAAAATGCAAATTGTGTCTGTAAACGAAAGAAATTATACAGAAATCCCAGAAAAACAATTGACTGAAAATCAGACGAACGATCCCATGTTCATCTCATCACCTTGAGAACACGAAGGATACTTTTGTACAGGCAGCACACCTCCTTAAAGCAGCAGCAGAGTGCTTCGTGCACTGCAAGGCCTAGTTCACCGAGCAGCTGGACCTGTGCCCACACCCAGAGGGCAGCACCAGCCACGTGGGTGCAGAGGAGGTTGTCCCGGTGAACTCCACAAGCGGCAGCAACGCTCGGCTCTACGCCACAGGACTTCTGACAACGGACACAGTCGCACAGACTGCAAGTGGACCCCACATCAGCCTCAAGACCTCCCCCACCCGAAAACATCTCCACAGCCAGCCAGGGAGGCAAAGGAAGGGTCTTCATGGCGTGCAGAGTTACAATGAATCTGTGTTCACGCTGCCCCCTCCCACTGTACCCGTCGAGACCCAGACGATGTGCCCTGCTACTACAAAGTCGAAGAGATGTTTGATGGGGGCAGAGCGGAAGAGGCACATTGAATTTGGATCATTTTACCCATGACCCTTCTCTCCTCCCAACCCTCTTTGCGAAAGATGACATTTCTGGGGAAACAGAAGGTGATCAGAAGCAAGTAGCTCAAATGTATGTCCCTTGTAAATTTCGGATATCCATCAATTTCAATTTTGAGATATAGAGAAGTGCTGGGAAGGTTAATTGGCCCTATCAGTGTCAGTGAAGAGCTGATGGAAGAAGTGCGAAAGGCCAAAGGAGAAAACCCATGAGTAGAGAAATTAGCCTTCGGCTAATCTTATCTTCTCTGCTTCCATATATCCCTGTCCGTCCTCAAAAGTTGAGTGAGGTAGGAGATGATAAGATTGAGATTAGGGCAAATTATTTCCCCATCTTTTCCTTTCTCCAATGCACAGTCTCCTCAACCCGCACACTTGGAGTCTCAGGGTCAGCTCTCCAATACTGGTCGACACAGAGGAAAACCAACTGAACCAAAACGAATCCACCGAATTATCTCTGCTGTGCTTATTTATACCTTCCCGGGTTTTCTTTCCTTTACTGTTAAGTGCCTATAATCAACTTCCATCATTTTAGCAGAGTACTAAAGAGTGACTGCTCCCAACCCCTTCAGATAGGTGATGCTTATGTTTACATCTGCTTATCAGCTCTGTGAAAGTGCTGTTTCGTGGAGGTGCTGTAATTTGATGAACACATGAGACATGCTATTTGCTAGCAAGAAATTCTCAGCTCAAACAAGCTAAGGTGTATGGAGATTCAGTATAACACAGTAATTGGTTAACTCAGTTTACTTGGGACTCCATTTCTTAGGTCTTGGGCTGTTTACATAACCAAAAGGAGTGTGTGTGTGTGTGTGTGTGTGTGTGTGTGTGTGTGTGTGTGTGTACCACACTTGACCTAGCACCTACCTGCACAAGTACCCCCCTGCCAAGTGATGTGTTTAAAGGCCAACAAAAAGGAAAACACAGAACACATTTATAATCCTGAAAATCTAGGGCTACTTAACCTTTCTGCTGCTTAATTTTAAAGGCAAAAAATGTACTATGAGCAGCATAAATAAGAACTGATTTGAGCATAGTTTTATAATAGATAAAATGTACCTGATGGGTCTAATTCAAATTTCTAAAATCTAACTGTGCCGCATTAGTCTGAGATACAAGATCTAAAGCTGCATGATCTAATCTGAGAATTTACGGACCTGTTTGAAATACCTTCATTTGATTAATTTGAAATGGAGGCCAGGGTATGACCTCTAACAGTCTGATCTTTAATAACCGCTCAAGAGATGAGGCAGGAAGTCAGTCGCGCTTAGAATTCTATGCACTTTCCTCTAGTGAGCACACCCTGCGGTTCCACGCGTGCAAGCACACCCCTCGCTCACTGCGGGATCTACAGAGCAGCTGTACATGCCCTTCAAAACTCAAATGCGTGTTATGTGGGTGTGCGGTATAGGGGTAGGACATGAAAATCTCCCACCTGTCCAGTCCGAGAGAAATTTAACTCCTGAGAAGCACACCTTAGTTGAACATCAGATGCAACACTAATTTGCAGAGGTTCCCACAACATAGGAACAAAAGGGCTGATGTTATGTGTTGATAGCAGATCGTGTGTGAAAACTAAAGTTTTATACGGGGCTGCAAGAAGACTAACTGAGGTCTGGAAAATGAGGAATTTTAAATGCCGGACAGTCTCTATACTCAGATTCCGCTGAAGACAATGCAAATACTTATAAGAGCCTGATAATAAAAACAGATTAAAAAACTTAATCATCAAGGTGAAGCATTTAGTAATGAGGTTTGTACAGCTTTTCGGAAAACACTGACTGGAAGTCCCAACCGGCTAGAGGTAGGCCAGTGTCAGGAGGCATCCCGGACATGGGCATTAGCTTCCAGCACTGATGGTGCAGCCAGTGTCGATGATAAGAATTAAAACACAACTGCAACCCCCAGTCCTGGACAGGCTCAGGAAGCGGCTATCTGGAAAGAGTGGGAGGGGTCCAGGAGGCCAGCCCCCAGGTGATACATACGTTTGCACAACAGTGACGGCGAGCCACTGGAAGTCTTTTCCAGCTGTACTGCGCTGTAATTGTGGTCGCTTGCTCAGGACAGCATGCTGCTGTCACAAGTTGTCTCCTTCCTGAGGGATTTGCTGCTAGAAAAAGCCACCACAGCCTTCTTCACTGTGCCTTCTTCTTCTTCTTTTTCTTTTTTTTCCTGGAGCTTGTCTCTTCTGCAGAGAAGAGCTTTTAACACCTTCCTGGATAGTCAGTAAAACCCCAAGCATTAAGAAGGCCAGAAAATACACGTCCACTTCATTTCACTGAAAAAGAAAGGTCATGATCCTATCCCTTCTTTGGGTCATCCACCCTGAGTCTGCACACCACATTTGCTCAGCAGCAGTCTGGCTACCCTTGTACATCCAGCAAACCCTTAGCACTCCTTCCTCTTATTCAGGATTCCAACTTTTTGAGCGACAAGAAGATCCCTGACACAGAGGGATCCTTGCTGAGGTATGAGAGCAGTGACACAGGATGCAAGAAGAGCACAAATGATGTTTCTTTTTCCTCTGCCAAGCCCAGGGCACGCTTGGTGCTGCCATTCTCCTCCTGGGTGCAGCAGCAAACGCTTCTTCGTCAGTTCTATGATCCAACACTGCCGCCCTTAAAAATTAAGTCACCTCAAAAGTTACATAAGTATTTGAAAATACTCAAGAAAACTCTCCAAACACTGCTAGTTACACTTTGCTTGTCATAAATGGAACATCAATCTGAGCCCCAGGACAGGCCAGAGACAAGAACCTGTGATTTCCAGCCAGGCCTGAATTCTCCCCAAATTCCACAGAGTACCAAAACAGGACAATCTTGGCAGGAGCCAAGGGCAGCCTCCTCTACCCTGAAGCAGGCCATGCCTGGAGTCCTTGGCATGAACCGAGGGCAGCATCTCCTGCCTGGAAGCAGTCATGAAGCACACCGAAACACCACTTCCACGTGGGTGGGCCACTGTTGCTTTGCCTCCCACAGATCTGTCCCCCCTTTTCCCCTGGGTGATGGAGCTGCCAAAGATTCCTCAAAGCCCATCTCTTTTGAGCAGTGAGAAGCCCCGGGCTTCTCTTCCTGCATTTATTCTCCAGACCAAGAAGTTACAGGAAGAGACATAGGTGGGGTTTTGAACATAGGTTCAGTTTTACAAGTTTTGCAATAGAAGCTGGTAACATTCAGTCAAAACAAGTCAGATGACACTCTGTTAGGCAATTAAGTGATCCACTATAACAAAGCCTTGATTTACCCGAAATTCCTTTTCCCTCTAGCAGCTTTTTAGTAACGTTGCCTATCAATTAGTCACTTGTCTGTCTTAGAATCAGCAGCCTTGCTGTGTTATGATTCTTTTCCTGCAACAGAGACTCGATGCCCGGGGGTTAAAATTCCTGTCCTTTGCAAGGTCAATATTTGAAACTGCAAGGCTTTTGGTGACTAAAGTCACCTATTACCCAAGAGCAGTAATAGGAAATTAATGTAATACATTAAAAAAGGTAATTGCCTTCCTTAACCACGAAGATGGCATTTTATAAAATTAGCTGCTTCTCTTAAAAGGCAACCTTCATTATCCTTTACCTACTCTTTAAAGACTATACAAACAGGAATAAGTAAATTATGGATAAAATGTTCTATAACTGGGAGAACTCAACGGCCAGTTGCCCACAGCTTACCTGCTGGTGTCCTGTGACACATATTGAAGCCTCCGTTGTACTTTGAGGAAAAATGTTCAAAACATGCCCAAAGTTCTACCCAGCAGCCGCCCCGGGAACCTGCATGCACTTCTGTCCCACTGCGAGTGGCAACCACATCGGCGGTGCTGGACTCGGGTCAGCCCTGCTGGAATGGCAGTGAAAGAGAAACTCATGTTTCAGCACAGCTAAGACGTAAACGTGCAAGTGCAATTTTTAGTGAACAGTGTCGCGTATACATTTACAGGCGGCCAAGGGATAACTCTGTGACCAAAGGAAAACAAAACCTATTCTAGAAAAACAGCAGCTCTGCCTTTCAGGGATGAGACAACCCTGCAAGCTGCTGAGCTCTCTGCTGGTCACCGGTGATGTCATCCCGGTAGCACTGACCCTGTCACCGCCAGAGGTGCCTCACCCAGTCCCCTCCCATCTGTCCGCTGGACTGGAGGGGCGCCATTCTGTCCACACAGCTTCCTTGAGCACCTGCACCCTTGGGGCCTGCTTGTTGGGAGGAAAGCTGTCACCCGCGGCAGCTGGCTTAAACCTTAGCAGCAGGAGGAACAGCTGCCCGTGGCCAGGCCACTGCCCCAGATGAAACTGTTGCTGCCGGGCCTGGCCATCTCTTCCCAACGGAAATAAGTTGTTTGGGGTTCAGCAGACTCTAGAATGAAGCGGGCCCCTTGGGCACAGGGAGCAACAGCACATCCTAGTGGGCTAATTTCCCCAAAGCTTGAAACTAGGTGTCTTGTCTCACTCCAAGGATGGCTGTGGCACTACAGCATCGCTGGACGCTGGGTGGCAGTAGAGGGGCTCACAGAAACCAGGCACAGACAATCTGGCCTCCAGCAAAGGAATGATGCTAATGCGCTCCTCTGGGTAGAATTTGCACAATAACCCACATGGAAGTCGCAGCAGGACAGGGATGAAAACTATGGGGCAAGAGGTCAAGTCTGCACAATCCCAACCAACCCCACAGATGCCCATGTCCAGTAACCGCACACACTGGATGGCTCCCCACAGGCAAAGGAACAGGTGAGACACACCCCTTCTCTGTACCTGGTGACGGATTCAGGGAAGTCAGGCTCCAGGCCCTCTCTCACTCCCACCGTGTCCTGAATCCTCACCATCAGCTACAGCTGCAAGGACTGTTTCTCTTCTGTGAACCTGCAAGCTAAGGGTCTGAAGCGACACAGTGGAGAAAGCATGCGAGGAAATTCTGCTCCACTTTTCCACCTCAGTGAGGCACGTGCACAATGTAGTTTCCCATCTCAACTGTTGCTTCGCTGTCAAGATTTCTTTTGGTGTGAGAGACCAAGGTGTCAGTAGCAAAAGAAAATGTTTTGCTTTTGCTCCCCTCAGTATGCTTCAACATTTCCAAGTGAATTTCACGTCACAAGGGGAGATGGGGATTGCCCTCAACTGGAATGTGGGTCACCTCCCAGCTGTGTGGTGATGTGTCTGGGGCCAAGGCCAGAGCTGCTGCTTTTCCAGATTTTCCAAGCCAGAAACAAGCACTGTTCACTTTAATAAGGTTAAGTTTAAACCGACATCCTTTTTTGGTGCCTAAACTGTTGACTACATACCCCAGCAAGACAGAAGCGTGTGAAAGCCGTCCATTCACACTCCCCTTCTCCCAGACGGTCACATGCGCATATCCCCAGAGCTGAAGGCACTGTGCAAAGCACGGTGCAGTATATGCGGCCAGTAACCGTGTGTTCTTCTCACTGAACACTTCCAGGGTTGCATCAAGTAAAAGTTGCCTCAACTTTCACTGAAGTAGATAAAAGCTGCAAAAACCCTTACTGATTTCCTAAGTTTACTTCTCTAAGTCCCAAAAGCTAAGACTATAACTACGTTAGCGTTCATGTATGACAAACAAATATTAAATAGTTTACACCTTTATACCAATTTATCTGTAGCTCGTGCAGGTCCAATTGGACCTGGCAGACATCTACAGAACATTTCATGCAACAACTAGAGAATACACATTTTTTCTCATCGGCACATGGAACATTCTCCAGGATAGACCACATGTTAGGTCACAAAACAGGTTTCAGCAAATTTTTCAAAGCTGACATCATTCCTAGTATCTTTTCTGACCACAATTGACTAGCACTGGAAATCAATTACAAGCGAATTTCTGGAAACTACTCCAGTGCATGAAAACTGAACAACAGGCTCCCGAATGACCTATGGGTCCAAGAAGAAATTAAAAAGGAAATCAAAAACGTTCTTGAAACTAATGAAAAAAGATGCATCCTACCAAAACCTGTGGGATACTGTAAAAGCAACAGCGACGAGGCAATATATTGCAATACATGCTCACATCAAAAGGATGGAGAAACTTCACGTAAATGACCGAACCGTACACCTCAAAGAACCACCACCACCACAACAATGCAATCATAAAAGTACTAGAGAGAAAGAAATAATTAACATCAGGGCAGAGTTCAATGAAATGGAGACCCCCAAAACGATACAAAGGATCAGCGAAACACAAAGTTGTTTTTTGAGAAGATAAATAAAATAGACAAACCATTAGCTTTGCCCACTCTCACCACACTCATTCAACATAGTACTGAAAGCCCTAACCAGAGCAATCAAGCAAGACAAAGAAATAAAGGGCATTCAGATTGGGAAGGACAAAGTCAAGTTGTCCCTGTTTGCAGATGACGCGATCTTATAGATAGAAAACCTAAAGGCTACCAGAACGCCCTTACGGCTGACTAACAATTTTAATAATTTTGCGGGGTACAAAATCAACACCCACAGATCAGGAGCATTTTTATACTCCGATAATGAACTGGCAGAAAAAGAAATCAAGAAAGCAAGCCCATTTACAATACTCACCCCCAAGATAAAATACCTAGGAACCAATTGAACCAAGGAGGTTAATGCAGATCTCTACAATGAGAACTACCAAACACCAGTGAGAGAAATTAAAGAGCACCCAAAAATAGTGGAATGACATACCAGGCTCTGGTACGGGAAGAATTAACATCGTGAAAATGTCCTTTCTACCCATAGCAGTCTACAAATTCAACGCAATCTCCGTCAAAATAGCAACAACTTTCTTCACAGAAATAGAAAAAGCAGTGCTAACATTCATATGGAATACGAAAAGATCCTGAATAGCCAAAGCAATTTTGAGCTTAAAAGCACCCCAAAAACAGAAAGGCTGGAGGCATAACACCACCCAATTTCAAATTCTATGACAAGGCTCAAAACAGCATGGTGATGGCATAGAAACAGACACTCAGATCAATGGAACAGGATAGAAAACCCAGGAATAATCAATTTGCCTACTTACAGCCAACCGATTTTTGACAAAGCCAACCAGAACATACGCTGTGGAAAAGACAGCCTCTTCAGGAAATAAACGGTGCCCGCAAAATTGGACAATCCACATGCAGAAGAATGAAACTGGACCAGCATCTCACCATATGCCAAAATCGACTCGAAATGGATTAAAGACCAGAATATAAGACCCCAAACCGTTACATGACTGAAGGAAAACAGAGGGGAAACACTCCAGGAAGTAGGTGGGGGCAAAGGCTTTATGAATAAGACCCGAAAACCCACAAGCAACAACATAAAAACTAAACAAATGAGCTAATGTCAAACTAAGAAGCTTCCACACAGCAAAGGAAACAATCAACAGAGCAGAAAGGCACCCTAAAAAAAGGGAGAAAATATGTGTAAACTATACGTCTGCCAAGGGCTTAATATCCAGAACATACCAAGAACTCAAACAGCTGTACAGTATGAAAACAAGTAATCCGATTTAAAACTGGGCAAACGAGATGAATAGACATTTTTCAAAGACATACAAATGGCCAACGGTACACGAAAAAATGCTCAGCATCACTAGTCATCAGAGAAATGCAAATCAAAACCACATTGAGATATCATGTCAACCCAGATAGACTGGCCATTGTTAAAAAGACCATTAATAAGAAATGCTACTGGGGATATGAGGAAAGGAGAACTCTTCTCCAATGTTGGTGGGACTGTAAATTAGCACAGCCACTATGGAAAACAGTAAAGAAGTTTCCTCCAATACAGATAGTACTACCATATGATCCAGCAGTTCCACTACTGGGTATATATCCAAAGAAATGGAAATCATATGGAAGGGACACCTGCACTCCCATGTTCACTGCAGCTTTACTTACAATAGCCAAAATATAGAACCAACCTCAGTGCCCTTCGACAGATGACTGGATAAAAAAAATGTGATACACGTACACCATGGAATAATACTCAGTGATAAAGGAAAAGAATGAAATTCTGCCATCGGTAACAACCTGGATGAGTCTGGAGAAAATTATGTTGTGTGAAATAAGCCAGACAAGGGAAGATAAATATCACATGCTCTCACTTATAACTAGGTAGAAAGGAAGGAAGGAAGGAAGGAAGGAAGGAAGGAAGGAAGGAAGGAAGGAAGGAAGCAAAGGACTACAACAGTTCCTTGAACTTTCAGAAGGACAGAAGAAACCAATGGTTACTAGAGATGAGGGGATGGACGGAGGGAGGGAGTTGGGGGCGTGATGGGTCAGGCAACGGGCATAAAGAAAAATCATGATTTGTAATAATGAATATGCTAATAAAAATAATTTAAAAAGTAAGACACTTTAAAACACAAAAAGAATGCCATTATTGACATTCCAGAAAATTCCAGCTATGTGGATAACTTTAAAAACCAGCTGTCAAGCTAAATCCTTTATCAGTACAAATTTTGATATTTCTTCAAATTGGGAGGAGAATGTTGGTTTCGATGTACAATGTCTGGTCACTCCCAGCCTCATCTATTTGTCACTGACGACCCTGGGACAGACGGAAAAAAAAAAAAAAAAAAACGGTTTCTGCAACTTTTAAAATACAGACACGCCCTCCACCACCAACTTTCAATTTCTACAAAACGTCCTTGGGTTCTAGTATTCTTGCACATGTTTGTTCTCTTACAGGAAATTTGCTCCTTAGGATTTCACTGCAATGTGCTTCTGGATCCCATGCCATGATTTATCTCTGAGGACCCCTATTCCCCTGGATCCATTTCACCCCGTGCCTGGCCACCTGTGTGGCACACACACATAGGAGCAGGAGGACAAGGCTTTGAGATGGGGAACCCGCACAAGCAATTATCTGGGTTTAGGTCTGCAGGTTATTAAGGTTTTCCGTTTCAACTTCCACAGCTAGAACGAAAGTGTAGAAATCTGTTTTCTAGTTAAAATCTGTTCACATCCCAAGTGTTTTTAAGTTACTTAACAAGCCTTTGGTAGTCCGAAATACCGGGAAGTGTGCCTGTAACTAGAAACACCAGAAACTTCCATTTCAAAATTTTCATAAACCAGGGATACTTTAGAAAAACCTTTTCAGCCCACTTCGTGCCTTGAGTAATGGTGGGTAAACAGTGGAAACCAAGAGAGGCAACATGGAAGCAAACGGATATAAAAGCACAAGGGAGACATCATGCTCTTGGGGAGAACTAAAATGCAAATTGTGTCTGTAAACGAAAGAAATTATACAGAAATCCCAGAAAAACAATTGACTGAAAATCAGACGAACGATCCCATGTTCATCTCATCACCTTGAGAACACGAAGGATACTTTTGTACAGGCAGCACACCTCCTTAAAGCAGCAGCAGAGTGCTTCGTGCACTGCAAGGCCTAGTTCACCGAGCAGCTGGACCTGTGCCCACACCCAGAGGGCAGCACCAGCCACGTGGGTGCAGAGGAGGTTGTCCCGGTGAACTCCACAAGCGGCAGCAACGCTCGGCTCTACGCCACAGGACTTCTGACAACGGACACAGTCGCACAGACTGCAAGTGGACCCCACATCAGCCTCAAGACCTCCCCCACCCGAAAACATCTCCACAGCCAGCCAGGGAGGCAAAGGAAGGGTCTTCATGGCGTGCAGAGTTACAATGAATCTGTGTTCACGCTGCCCCCTCCCACTGTACCCGTCGAGACCCAGACGATGTGCCCTGCTACTACAAAGTCGAAGAGATGTTTGATGGGGGCAGAGCGGAAGAGGCACATTGAATTTGGATCATTTTACCCATGACCCTTCTCTCCTCCCAACCCTCTTTGCGAAAGATGACATTTCTGGGGAAACAGAAGGTGATCAGAAGCAAGTAGCTCAAATGTATGTCCCTTGTAAATTTCGGATATCCATCAATTTCAATTTTGAGATATAGAGAAGTGCTGGGAAGGTTAATTGGCCCTATCAGTGTCAGTGAAGAGCTGATGGAAGAAGTGCGAAAGGCCAAAGGAGAAAACCCATGAGTAGAGAAATTAGCCTTCGGCTAATCTTATCTTCTCTGCTTCCATATATCCCTGTCCGTCCTCAAAAGTTGAGTGAGGTAGGAGATGATAAGATTGAGATTAGGGCAAATTATTTCCCCATCTTTTCCTTTCTCCAATGCACAGTCTCCTCAACCCGCACACTTGGAGTCTCAGGGTCAGCTCTCCAATACTGGTCGACACAGAGGAAAACCAACTGAACCAAAACGAATCCACCGAATTATCTCTGCTGTGCTTATTTATACCTTCCCGGGTTTTCTTTCCTTTACTGTTAAGTGCCTATAATCAACTTCCATCATTTTAGCAGAGTACTAAAGAGTGACTGCTCCCAACCCCTTCAGATAGGTGATGCTTATGTTTACATCTGCTTATCAGCTCTGTGAAAGTGCTGTTTCGTGGAGGTGCTGTAATTTGATGAACACATGAGACATGCTATTTGCTAGCAAGAAATTCTCAGCTCAAACAAGCTAAGGTGTATGGAGATTCAGTATAACACAGTAATTGGTTAACTCAGTTTACTTGGGACTCCATTTCTTAGGTCTTGGGCTGTTTACATAACCAAAAGGAGTGTGTGTGTGTGTGTGTGTGTGTGTGTGTGTGTGTGTGTGTGTGTACCACACTTGACCTAGCACCTACCTGCACAAGTACCCCCCTGCCAAGTGATGTGTTTAAAGGCCAACAAAAAGGAAAACACAGAACACATTTATAATCCTGAAAATCTAGGGCTACTTAACCTTTCTGCTGCTTAATTTTAAAGGCAAAAAATGTACTATGAGCAGCATAAATAAGAACTGATTTGAGCATAGTTTTATAATAGATAAAATGTACCTGATGGGTCTAATTCAAATTTCTAAAATCTAACTGTGCCGCATTAGTCTGAGATACAAGATCTAAAGCTGCATGATCTAATCTGAGAATTTACGGACCTGTTTGAAATACCTTCATTTGATTAATTTGAAATGGAGGCCAGGGTATGACCTCTAACAGTCTGATCTTTAATAACCGCTCAAGAGATGAGGCAGGAAGTCAGTCGCGCTTAGAATTCTATGCACTTTCCTCTAGTGAGCACACCCTGCGGTTCCACGCGTGCAAGCACACCCCTCGCTCACTGCGGGATCTACAGAGCAGCTGTACATGCCCTTCAAAACTCAAATGCGTGTTATGTGGGTGTGCGGTATAGGGGTAGGACATGAAAATCTCCCACCTGTCCAGTCCGAGAGAAATTTAACTCCTGAGAAGCACACCTTAGTTGAACATCAGATGCAACACTAATTTGCAGAGGTTCCCACAACATAGGAACAAAAGGGCTGATGTTATGTGTTGATAGCAGATCGTGTGTGAAAACTAAAGTTTTATACGGGGCTGCAAGAAGACTAACTGAGGTCTGGAAAATGAGGAATTTTAAATGCCGGACAGTCTCTATACTCAGATTCCGCTGAAGACAATGCAAATACTTATAAGAGCCTGATAATAAAAACAGATTAAAAAACTTAATCATCAAGGTGAAGCATTTAGTAATGAGGTTTGTACAGCTTTTCGGAAAACACTGACTGGAAGTCCCAACCGGCTAGAGGTAGGCCAGTGTCAGGAGGCATCCCGGACATGGGCATTAGCTTCCAGCACTGATGGTGCAGCCAGTGTCGATGATAAGAATTAAAACACAACTGCAACCCCCAGTCCTGGACAGGCTCAGGAAGCGGCTATCTGGAAAGAGTGGGAGGGGTCCAGGAGGCCAGCCCCCAGGTGATACATACGTTTGCACAACAGTGACGGCGAGCCACTGGAAGTCTTTTCCAGCTGTACTGCGCTGTAATTGTGGTCGCTTGCTCAGGACAGCATGCTGCTGTCACAAGTTGTCTCCTTCCTGAGGGATTTGCTGCTAGAAAAAGCCACCACAGCCTTCTTCACTGTGCCTTCTTCTTCTTCTTTTTCTTTTTTTTCCTGGAGCTTGTCTCTTCTGCAGAGAAGAGCTTTTAACACCTTCCTGGATAGTCAGTAAAACCCCAAGCATTAAGAAGGCCAGAAAATACACGTCCACTTCATTTCACTGAAAAAGAAAGGTCATGATCCTATCCCTTCTTTGGGTCATCCACCCTGAGTCTGCACACCACATTTGCTCAGCAGCAGTCTGGCTACCCTTGTACATCCAGCAAACCCTTAGCACTCCTTCCTCTTATTCAGGATTCCAACTTTTTGAGCGACAAGAAGATCCCTGACACAGAGGGATCCTTGCTGAGGTATGAGAGCAGTGACACAGGATGCAAGAAGAGCACAAATGATGTTTCTTTTTCCTCTGCCAAGCCCAGGGCACGCTTGGTGCTGCCATTCTCCTCCTGGGTGCAGCAGCAAACGCTTCTTCGTCAGTTCTATGATCCAACACTGCCGCCCTTAAAAATTAAGTCACCTCAAAAGTTACATAAGTATTTGAAAATACTCAAGAAAACTCTCCAAACACTGCTAGTTACACTTTGCTTGTCATAAATGGAACATCAATCTGAGCCCCAGGACAGGCCAGAGACAAGAACCTGTGATTTCCAGCCAGGCCTGAATTCTCCCCAAATTCCACAGAGTACCAAAACAGGACAATCTTGGCAGGAGCCAAGGGCAGCCTCCTCTACCCTGAAGCAGGCCATGCCTGGAGTCCTTGGCATGAACCGAGGGCAGCATCTCCTGCCTGGAAGCAGTCATGAAGCACACCGAAACACCACTTCCACGTGGGTGGGCCACTGTTGCTTTGCCTCCCACAGATCTGTCCCCCCTTTTCCCCTGGGTGATGGAGCTGCCAAAGATTCCTCAAAGCCCATCTCTTTTGAGCAGTGAGAAGCCCCGGGCTTCTCTTCCTGCATTTATTCTCCAGACCAAGAAGTTACAGGAAGAGACATAGGTGGGGTTTTGAACATAGGTTCAGTTTTACAAGTTTTGCAATAGAAGCTGGTAACATTCAGTCAAAACAAGTCAGATGACACTCTGTTAGGCAATTAAGTGATCCACTATAACAAAGCCTTGATTTACCCGAAATTCCTTTTCCCTCTAGCAGCTTTTTAGTAACGTTGCCTATCAATTAGTCACTTGTCTGTCTTAGAATCAGCAGCCTTGCTGTGTTATGATTCTTTTCCTGCAACAGAGACTCGATGCCCGGGGGTTAAAATTCCTGTCCTTTGCAAGGTCAATATTTGAAACTGCAAGGCTTTTGGTGACTAAAGTCACCTATTACCCAAGAGCAGTAATAGGAAATTAATGTAATACATTAAAAAAGGTAATTGCCTTCCTTAACCACGAAGATGGCATTTTATAAAATTAGCTGCTTCTCTTAAAAGGCAACCTTCATTATCCTTTACCTACTCTTTAAAGACTATACAAACAGGAATAAGTAAATTATGGATAAAATGTTCTATAACTGGGAGAACTCAACGGCCAGTTGCCCACAGCTTACCTGCTGGTGTCCTGTGACACATATTGAAGCCTCCGTTGTACTTTGAGGAAAAATGTTCAAAACATGCCCAAAGTTCTACCCAGCAGCCGCCCCGGGAACCTGCATGCACTTCTGTCCCACTGCGAGTGGCAACCACATCGGCGGTGCTGGACTCGGGTCAGCCCTGCTGGAATGGCAGTGAAAGAGAAACTCATGTTTCAGCACAGCTAAGACGTAAACGTGCAAGTGCAATTTTTAGTGAACAGTGTCGCGTATACATTTACAGGCGGCCAAGGGATAACTCTGTGACCAAAGGAAAACAAAACCTATTCTAGAAAAACAGCAGCTCTGCCTTTCAGGGATGAGACAACCCTGCAAGCTGCTGAGCTCTCTGCTGGTCACCGGTGATGTCATCCCGGTAGCACTGACCCTGTCACCGCCAGAGGTGCCTCACCCAGTCCCCTCCCATCTGTCCGCTGGACTGGAGGGGCGCCATTCTGTCCACACAGCTTCCTTGAGCACCTGCACCCTTGGGGCCTGCTTGTTGGGAGGAAAGCTGTCACCCGCGGCAGCTGGCTTAAACCTTAGCAGCAGGAGGAACAGCTGCCCGTGGCCAGGCCACTGCCCCAGATGAAACTGTTGCTGCCGGGCCTGGCCATCTCTTCCCAACGGAAATAAGTTGTTTGGGGTTCAGCAGACTCTAGAATGAAGCGGGCCCCTTGGGCACAGGGAGCAACAGCACATCCTAGTGGGCTAATTTCCCCAAAGCTTGAAACTAGGTGTCTTGTCTCACTCCAAGGATGGCTGTGGCACTACAGCATCGCTGGACGCTGGGTGGCAGTAGAGGGCCTCACAGAAACCAGGCACAGACAATCTGGCCTCCAGCAAAGGAATGATGCTAATGCGCTCCTCTGGGTAGAATTTGCACAATAACCCACATGGAAGTCGCAGCAGGACAGGGATGAAAACTATGGGGCAAGAGGTCAAGTCTGCACAATCCCAACCAACCCCACAGATGCCCATGTCCAGTAACCGCACACACTGGATGGCTCCCCACAGGCAAAGGAACAGGTGAGACACACCCCTTCTCTGTACCTGGTGACGGATTCAGGGAAGTCAGGCTCCAGGCCCTCTCTCACTCCCACCGTGTCCTGAATCCTCACCATCAGCTACAGCTGCAAGGACTGTTTCTCTTCTGTGAACCTGCAAGCTAAGGGTCTGAAGCGACACAGTGGAGAAAGCATGCGAGGAAATTCTGCTCCACTTTTCCACCTCAGTGAGGCACGTGCACAATGTAGTTTCCCATCTCAACTGTTGCTTCGCTGTCAAGATTTCTTTTGGTGTGAGAGACCAAGGTGTCAGTAGCAAAAGAAAATGTTTTGCTTTTGCTCCCCTCAGTATGCTTCAACATTTCCAAGTGAATTTCACGTCACAAGGGGAGATGGGGATTGCCCTCAACTGGAATGTGGGTCACCTCCCAGCTGTGTGGTGATGTGTCTGGGGCCAAGGCCAGAGCTGCTGCTTTTCCAGATTTTCCAAGCCAGAAACAAGCACTGTTCACTTTAATAAGGTTAAGTTTAAACCGACATCCTTTTTTGGTGCCTAAACTGTTGACTACATACCCCAGCAAGACAGAAGCGTGTGAAAGCCGTCCATTCACACTCCCCTTCTCCCAGACGGTCACATGCGCATATCCCCAGAGCTGAAGGCACTGTGCAAAGCACGGTGCAGTATATGCGGCCAGTAACCGTGTGTTCTTCTCACTGAACACTTCCAGGGTTGCATCAAGTAAAAGTTGCCTCAACTTTCACTGAAGTAGATAAAAGCTGCAAAAACCCTTACTGATTTCCTAAGTTTACTTCTCTAAGTCCCAAAAGCTAAGACTATAACTACGTTAGCGTTCATGTATGACAAACAAATATTAAATAGTTTACACCTTTATACCAATTTATCTGTAGCTCGTGCAGGTCCAATTGGACCTGGCAGACATCTACAGAACATTTCATGCAACAACTAGAGAATACACATTTTTTCTCATCGGCACATGGAACATTCTCCAGGATAGACCACATGTTAGGTCACAAAACAGGTTTCAGCAAATTTTTCAAAGCTGACATCATTCCTAGTATCTTTTCTGACCACAATTGACTAGCACTGGAAATCAATTACAAGCGAATTTCTGGAAACTACTCCAGTGCATGAAAACTGAACAACAGGCTCCCGAATGACCTATGGGTCCAAGAAGAAATTAAAAAGGAAATCAAAAACGTTCTTGAAACTAATGAAAAAAGATGCATCCTACCAAAACCTGTGGGATACTGTAAAAGCAACAGCGACGAGGCAATATATTGCAATACATGCTCACATCAAAAGGATGGAGAAACTTCACGTAAATGACCGAACCGTACACCTCAAAGAACCACCACCACCACAACAATGCAATCATAAAAGTACTAGAGAGAAAGAAATAATTAACATCAGGGCAGAGTTCAATGAAATGGAGACCCCCAAAACGATACAAAGGATCAGCGAAACACAAAGTTGTTTTTTGAGAAGATAAATAAAATAGACAAACCATTAGCTTTGCCCACTCTCACCACACTCATTCAACATAGTACTGAAAGCCCTAACCAGAGCAATCAAGCAAGACAAAGAAATAAAGGGCATTCAGATTGGGAAGGACAAAGTCAAGTTGTCCCTGTTTGCAGATGACGCGATCTTATAGATAGAAAACCTAAAGGCTACCAGAACGCCCTTACGGCTGACTAACAATTTTAATAATTTTGCGGGGTACAAAATCAACACCCACAGATCAGGAGCATTTTTATACTCCGATAATGAACTGGCAGAAAAAGAAATCAAGAAAGCAAGCCCATTTACAATAGTCACCCCCAAGATAAAATACCTAGGAACCAATTGAACCAAGGAGGTTAATGCAGATCTCTACAATGAGAACTACCAAACACCAGTGAGAGAAATTAAAGAGCACCCAAAAATAGTGGAATGACATACCAGGCTCTGGTACGGGAAGAATTAACATCGTGAAAATGTCCTTTCTACCCATAGCAGTCTACAAATTCAACGCAATCTCCGTCAAAATAGCAACAACTTTCTTCACAGAAATAGAAAAAGCAGTGCTAACATTCATATGGAATACGAAAAGATCCTGAATAGCCAAAGCAATTTTGAGCTTAAAAGCACCCCAAAAACAGAAAGGCTGGAGGCATAACACCACCCAATTTCAAATTCTATGACAAGGCTCAAAACAGCATGGTGATGGCATAGAAACAGACACTCAGATCAATGGAACAGGATAGAAAACCCAGGAATAATCAATTTGCCTACTTACAGCCAACCGATTTTTGACAAAGCCAACCAGAACATACGCTGTGGAAAAGACAGCCTCTTCAGGAAATAAACGGTGCCCGCAAAATTGGACAATTCACATGCAGAAGAATGAAACTGGACCAGCATCTCACCATATGCCAAAATCGACTCGAAATGGATTAAAGACCAGAATATAAGACCCCAAACCATTACATGACTGAAGGAAAACAGAGGGGAAACACTCCAGGAAGTAGGTGGGGGCAAAGGCTTTATGAATAAGACCCGAAAACCCACAAGCAACAACATAAAAACTAAACAAATGAGCTAATGTCAAACTAAGAAGCTTCCACACAGCAAAGGAAACAATCAACAGAGCAGAAAGGCACCCTAAAAAAAGGGAGAAAATATGTGTAAACTATACGTCTGCCAAGGGCTTAATATCCAGAACATACCAAGAACTCAAACAGCTGTACAGTATGAAAACAAGTAATCCGATTTAAAACTGGGCAAACGAGATGAATAGACATTTTTCAAAGACATACAAATGGCCAACGGTACACGAAAAAATGCTCAGCATCACTAGTCATCAGAGAAATGCAAATCAAAACCACATTGAGATATCATGTCAACCCAGATAGACTGGCCATTGTTAAAAAGACCATTAATAAGAAATGCTACTGAGGATATGAGGAAAGGAGAACTCTTCTCCAATGTTGGTGGGACTGTAAATTAGCACAGCCACTATGGAAAACAGTAAAGAAGTTTCCTCCAATACAGATAGTACTACCATATGATCCAGCAGTTCCACTACTGGGTATATATCCAAAGAAATGGAAGTCATATGGAAGGGACACCTGCACTCCCATGTTCACTGCAGCTTTACTTACAATAGCCAAAATATAGAACCAACCTCAGTGCCCTTCGACAGATGACTGGATAAAAAAAATGTGATACACGTACACCATGGAATAATACTCAGTGATAAAGGAAAAGAATGAAATTCTGCCATCGGTAACAACCTGGATGAGTCTGGAGAAAATTATGTTGTGTGAAATAAGCCAGACAAGGGAAGATAAATATCACATGCTCTCACTTATAACTAGGTAGAAAGGAAGGAAGGAAGGAAGGAAGGAAGGAAGGAAGGAAGGAAGGAAGGAAGGAAGCAAAGGACTACAACAGTTCCTTGAACTTTCAGAAGGACAGAAGAAACCAATGGTTACTAGAGATGAGGGGATGGACGGAGGGAGGGAGTTGGGGGCGTGATGGGTCAGGGAACGGGCATAAAGAAAAATCATGATTTGTAATAATGAATATGCTAATAAAAATAATTTAAAAAGTAAGACACTTTAAAACACAAAAAGAATGCCATTATTGACATTCCAGAAAATTCCAGCTATGTGGATAACATTAAAAACCAGCTGTCAAGCTAAATCCTTTATCAGTACAAATTTTGATATTTCTTCAAATTGGGAGGAGAATGTTGGTTTCGATGTACAATGTCTGGTCACTCCCAGCCTCATCTATTTGTCACTGACGACCCTGGGACAGACGGAAAAAAAAAAAAAAACGGTTTCTGCAACTTTTAAAATACAGACACGCCCTCCACCACCAACTTTCAATGTCTACAAAACGTCCTTGGGTTCTAGTATTCTTGCACATGTTTGTTCTCTTACAGGAAATTTGCTCCTTAGGATTTCACTGCAATGTGCTTCTGGATCCCATGCCATGATTTATCTCTGAGGACCCCTGTTTCCCTGGATCCATTTCACCCCGTGCCTGGCCACCTGTGTGGCACACACACATAGGAGCAGGAGGACAAGGCTTTGAGATGGGGAACCCGCACAAGCAATTATCTGGGTTTAGGTCTGCAGGTTATTAAGGTTTTCCGTTTCAACTTCCACAGCTAGAACGAAAGTGTAGAAATCTGTTTTCTAGTTAAAATCTGTTCACATCCCAAGTGTTTTTTAAGTTACTTAACAAGCCTTTGGTAGTCCGAAATACCGGGAAGTGTGCCTGTAACTAGAAACACCAGAAACTTCCATTTCAAAATTGTCATAAACCAGGGATACTTTAGAAAAACCTTTTCAGCCCACTTCGTGCCTTGAGTAATGGTGGGTAAACAGTGGAAACCAAGAGAGGCAACATGGAAGCAAACGGATATAAAAGCACAAGGGAGACATCGTGCTCTTGGGGAGAACTAAAATGCAAATTGTGTCTGTAAACGAAAGAAATTATACAGAAATCCCAGAAAAACAATTGACTGAAAATCAGACGAACGATCCCATGTTCATCTCATCACCTTGAGAACACGAAGGATACTTTTGTACAGGCAGCACACCTCCTTAAAGCAGCAGCAGAGTGCTTCGTGCACAGCAAGGCCTAGTTCACTGAGCAGCTGGACCTGTGCCCACACCCAGAGGGCAGCACCAGCCACGTGGGTGCAGAGGAGGTTGTCCCGGTGAACTCCACAAGTGGCAGCAACGCTAGGCTCTACGCCACAGGACTTCTGACAACGGACACAGTCGCACAGACTGCAAGTGGACCCCACATCAGCCTCAAGACCTCCCCCACCCGAAAACATCTCCACAGCCAGCCAGGGAGGCAAAGGAAGGGTCTTCATGGCGTGCAGAGTTACAATGAATCTGTGTTCACGCTGCCCCCTCCCACTGTACCCGTCGAGACCCAGACGATGTGCCCTGCTACTACAAAGTCGAAGAGATGTTTGATGGGGGCAGAGCGGAAGAGGCACATTGAATTTGGATCATTTTACCCATGACCCTTCTCTCCTCCCAACCCTCTTTGCGAAAGATGACATTTCTGGGGAAACAGAAGGTGATCAGAAGCAAGTAGCTCAAATGTATGTCCCTTGTAAATTTCGGATATCCATCAATTTCAATTTTGAGATCTAGAGAAGTGCTGGGAAGTTTAATTGGCCGTATCAGTGTCAGTGAAGAGCTGATGGAAGAAGTGCGAAAGGCCAAAGGAGAAAACCCATGAGTAGAGAAATTAGCCTTCGGCTAATCTTATCTTCTCTGCTTCCATATATCCCTGTCCGTCCTCAAAAGTTGAGTGAGGTAGGAGATGATAAGATTGAGATTAGGGCAAATTATTTCCCCATCTTTTCCTTTCTCCAGTGCACAGTCTCCTCAACCCGCACACTTGGAGTCTCAGGGTCAGCTCTCCAATACTGGTCGACACAGAGGAAAACCAACTGAACCAAAACGAATCCACCGAATTATCTCTGCTGTGCTTATTTATACCTTCCCGGGTTTTCTTTCCTTTACTGTTAAGTGCCTATAATCAACTTCCATCATTTTAGCAGAGTACTAAAGAGTGACTGCTCCCAACCCCTTCAGATAGGTGATGCTTATGTTTACATCTGCTTATCAGCTCTGTGAAAGTGCTGTTTCGTGGAGGTGCTGTAATTTGATGAACACATGAGACATGCTATTTGCTAGCAAGAAATTCTCAGCTCAAACAAGCTAAGGTGTATGGAGATTCAGTATAACACAGTAATTGGTTAACTCAGTTTACTTGGGACTCCATTTCTTAGGTCTTGGGCTGTTTACATAACCAAAAGGAGTGTGTGTGTGTGTGTGTGTGTGTGTGTGTGTGTGTGTGTACCACACTTGACCTAGCACCTACCTGCACAAGTACCCCCCTGCCAAGTGGTGTGTTTAAAGGCCAACAAAAAGGAAAACACAGAACACATTTATAATCCTGAAAATCTAGGGCTACTTAACCTTTCTGCTGCTTAATTTTAAAGGCAAAAAATGTACTATGAGCAGCATAAATAAGAACTGATTTGAGCATAGTTTTATAATAGATAAAATGTACCTGATGGGTCTAATTCAAATTTCTAAAATCTAACTGTGCCGCATTAGTCTGAGATACAAGATCTAAAGCTGCATGATCTAATCTGAGAATTTACGGACCTGTTTGAAATACCTTCATTTGATTAATTTGAAATGGAGGCCAGGGTATGACCTCTAACAGTCTGATCTTTAATAACCGCTCAAGAGATGAGGCAGGAAGTCAGTCGCGCTTAGAATTCTATGCACTTTCCTCTAGTGAGCACACCCTGCGGTTCCACGCGTGCAAGCACACCCCTCGCTCACTGCGGGATCTACAGAGCAGCTGTACATGCCCTTCAAAACTCAAATGCGTGTTATGTGGGTGTGCGGTATAGGGGTAGGACATGAAAAAACTCCCACCTGTCCAGTCCGAGAGAAATTTAACTCCTGAGAAGCACACCTTAGTTGAACATCAGATGCAACACTAATTTGCAGAGGTTCCCACAACATAGGAACAAAAGGGCTGACGTTATGTGTTGATAGCAGATCGTGTGTGAAAACTAAAGTTTTATACGGGGCTGTACGAAGACTAACTGAGGTCTGGAAAATGAGGAATTTTAAATGCTGGACAGTCTCTATACTCAGATTCCGCTGAAGACAATGCAAATACTTATAAGAGCCTGATAATAAAAACAGATTAAAAAAACTTAATCATCAAGGTGAAGCATTTAGTAATGAGGTTTGTACAGCTTTTCGGAAAACACTGACTGGAAGTCCCAACCGGCTAGAGGTAGGCCAGTGTCAGGAGGCATCCCGGACATGGGCATTAGCTTCCAGCACTGATGGTGCAGCCAGTGTCGATGATAAGAATTAAAACACAACTGCAACCCCCAGTCCTGGACAGGCTCAGGAAGCGGCTATCTGGAAAGAGTGGGAGGGGTCCAGGAGGCCAGCCCCCAGGTGATACATACGTTTGCACAACAGTGACGGCGAGCCACTGGAAGTCTTTTCCAGCTGTACTGCGCTGTAATTGTGGTCGCTTGCTCAGGACAGCATGCTGCTTTCACAAGTTGTCTCCTTCCTGAGGGATTTGCTCCTAGAAAAAGCCACCACCGCCTTCTTCACTGTGCCTTCTTCTTCTTCTTTTTCTTTTTTTTCCTGGAGCTTGTCTCTTCTGCAGAGAAGAGCTTTTAACACCTCCCTGGATAGTCAGTAAAACCCCAAGCATTAAGAAGGCCAGAAAATACACGTCCACTTCATTTCACTGAAAAAGAAAGGTCATGATCCTATCCCTTCTTTGGGTCATCCACCCTGAGTCTGCACACCACATTTGCTCAGCAGCAGTCTGGCTACCCTTGCACATCCAGCAAACCCTTAGCACTCCTTCCTCTTATTCAGGATTCCAACTTTTTGAGCGACAAGAAGATCCCTGACACAGAGGGATCCTTGCTGAGGTATGAGAGCAGTGACACAGGATGCAAGAAGAGCACAAATGATGTTTCTTTATCCTCTGCCAAGCCCAGGGCACGCTTGGTGCTGCCATTCTCCTCCTGGGTGCAGCAGCAAACGCTTCTTCGTCAGTTCTATGATCCAACACTGCCGCCCTTAAAAATTAAGTCACCTCAAAAGTTACATAAGTATTTGAAAATACTCAAGAAAACTCTCCAAACACTGCTAGTTACACTTTGCTTGTCATAAATGGAACATCAATCTGAGCCCCAGGACAGGCCAGAGACAAGAACCTGTGATTTCCAGCCAGGCCTGAATTCTCCCCAAATTCCACAGAGTACCAAAACAGGACAATCTTGGCAGGAGCCAAGGGCAGCCTCCTCTACCCTGAAGCAGGCCATGCCTGGAGTCCTTGGCATGAACCGAGGGCAGCATCTCCTGCCTGGAAGCAGTCATGAAGCACACCGAAACACCACTTCCACGTGGGTGGGCCACTGTTGCTTTGCCTCCCACAGATCTGTCCCCCCTTTTCCCCTGGGTGATGGAGCTGCCAAAGATTCCTCAAAGCCCATCTCTTTTGAGCAGTGAGAAGCCCCGGGCTTCTCTTCCTGCATTTATTCTCCAGACCAAGAAGTTACAGGAAGAGACATAGGTGGGGTTTTGAACATAGGTTCAGTTTTACAAGTTTTGCAATAGAAGCTGGTAACATTCAGTCAAAACAAGTCAGATGACACTCTGTTAGGCAATTAAGTGATCCACTATAACAAAGCCTTGATTTACCCGAAATTCCTTTTCCCTCTAGCAGCTTTTTAGTAACGTTGCCTATCAATTAGTCACTTGTCTGTCTTAGAATCAGCAGCCTTGCTGTGTTATGATTCTTTTCCTGCAACAGAGACTCGATGCCCGGGGGTTAAAATTCCTGTCCTTTGCAAGGTCAATATTTGAAACTGCAAGGCTTTTGGTGACTAAAGTCACCTATTACCCAAGAGCAGTAATAGGAAATTAATGTAATACATTAAAAAAGGTAATTGCCTTCCTTAACCACGAAGATGGCATTTTATAAAATTAGCTGCTTCTCTTAAAAGGCAACCTTCATTATCCTTTACCTACTCTTTAAAGACTATACAAACAGGAATAAGTAAATTATGGATAAAATGTTCTATAACTGGGAGAACTCAACGGCCAGTTGCCCACAGCTTACCTGCTGGTGTCCTGTGACACATATTGAAGCCTCCGTTGTACTTTGAGGAAAAATGTTCAAAACATGCCCAAAGTTCTACCCAGCAGCCGCCCCGGGAACCTGCATGCACTTCTGTCCCACTGCGAGTGGCAACCACATCGGCGGTGCTGGACTCGGGTCAGCCCTGCTGGAATGGCAGTGAAAGAGAAACTCATGTTTCAGCACAGCTAAGACGTAAACGTGCAAGTGCAATTTTTAGTGAACAGTGTCGCGTATACATTTACAGGCGGCCAAGGGATAACTCTGTGACCAAAGGAAAACAAAACCTATTCTAGAAAAACAGCAGCTCTGCCTTTCAGGGATGAGACAACCCTGCAAGCTGCTGAGCTCTCTGCTGGTCACCGGTGATGTCATCCCGGTAGCACTGACCCTGTCACCGCCAGAGGTGCCTCACCCAGTCCCCTCCCATCTGTCCGCTGGACTGGAGGGGCGCCATTCTGTCCCCACAGCTTCCTTGAGCACCTGCACCCTTGGGGCCTGCTTGTTGGGAGGAAAGCTGTCACCCGCGGCAGCTGGCTTAAACCTTAGCAGCAGGAGGAACAGCTGCCCGTGGCCAGGCCACTGCCCCAGATGAAACTGTTGCTGCCGGGCCTGGCCATCTCTTCCCAACGGAAATAAGTTGTTTGGGGTTCAGCAGACTCTAGAATGAAGCGGGCCCCTTGGGCACAGGGAGCAACAGCACATCCTAGTGGGCTAATTTCCCCAAAGCTTGAAACTAGGTGTCTTGTCTCACTCCAAGGATGGCTGTGGCACTACAGCATCGCTGGACGCTGGGTGGCAGTAGAGGGCCTCACAGAAACCAGGCACAGACAATCTGGCCTCCAGCAAAGGAATGATGCTAATGCGCTCCTCTGGGTAGAATTTGCACAATAACCCACATGGAAGTCGCAGCAGGACAGGGATGAAAACTATGGGGCAAGAGGTCAAGTCTGCACAATCCCAACCAACCCCACAGATGCCCATGTCCAGTAACCGCACACACTGGATGGCTCCCCACAGGCAAAGGAACAGGTGAGACACACCCCTTCTCTGTACCTGGTGACGGATTCAGGGAAGTCAGGCTCCAGGCCCTCTCTCACTCCCACCGTGTCCTGAATCCTCACCATCAGCTACAGCTGCAAGGACTGTTTCTCTTCTGTGAACCTGCAAGCTAAGGGTCTGAAGCGACACAGTGGAGAAAGCATGCGAGGAAATTCTGCTCCACTTTTCCACCTCAGTGAGGCACGTGCACAATGTAGTTTCCCATCTCAACTGTTGCTTCGCTGTCAAGATTTCTTTTGGTGTGAGAGACCAAGGTGTCAGTAGCAAAAGAAAATGTTTTGCTTTTGCTCCCCTCAGTATGCTTCAACATTTCCAAGTGAATTTCACGTCACAAGGGGAGATGGGGATTGCCCTCAACTGGAATGTGGGTCACCTCCCAGCTGTGTGGTGATGTGTCTGGGGCCAAGGCCAGAGCTGCTGCTTTTCCAGATTTTCCAAGCCAGAAACAAGCACTGTTCACTTTAATAAGGTTAAGTTTAAACCGACATCCTTTTTTGGTGCCTAAACTGTTGACTACATACCCCAGCAAGACAGAAGCGTGTGAAAGCCGTCCATTCACACTCCCCTTCTCCCAGACGGCCACATGCGCATATCCCCAGAGCTGAAGGCACTGTGCAAAGCACGGTGCAGTATATGCGGCCAGTAACCGTGTGTTCTTCTCACTGAACACTTCCAGGGTTGCATCAAGTAAAAGTTGCCTCAACTTTCACTGAAGTAGATAAAAGCTGCAAAAACCCTTACTGATTTCCTAAGTTTACTTCTCTAAGTCCCAAAAGCTAAGACTATAACTACGTTAGCGTTCATGTATGACAAACAAATATTAAATAGTTTACACCTTTATACCAATTTATCTGTAGCTCGTGCAGGTCCAATTGGACCTGGCAGACATCTACAGAACATTTCATGCAACAACTAGAGAATACACATTTTTTCTCATCGGCACATGGAACATTCTCCAGGATAGACCACATGTTAGGTCACAAAACAGGTTTCAGCAAATTTTTCAAAGCTGACATCATTCCTAGTATCTTTTCTGACCACAATTGACTAGCACTGGAAATCAATTACAAGCGAATTTCTGGAAACTACTCCAGTGCATGAAAACTGAACAACAGGCTCCCGAATGACCTATGGGTCCAAGAAGAAATTAAAAAGGAAATCAAAAACGTTCTTGAAACTAATGAAAAAAGATGCATCCTACCAAAACCTGTGGGATACTGTAAAAGCAACAGCGACGAGGCAATATATTGCAATACATGCTCACATCAAAAGGATGGAGAAACTTCACGTAAATGACCGAACTGTACACCTCAAAGAACCACCACCACCACAACAATGCAATCATAAAAGTACTAGAGAGAAAGAAATAATTAACATCAGGGCAGAGTTCAATGAAATGGAGACCCCCAAAACGATACAAAGGATCAGCGAAACACAAAGTTGTTTTTTGAGAAGATAAATAAAATAGACAAACCATTAGCTTTGCCCACTCTCACCACACTCATTCAACATAGTACTGAAAGCCCTAACCAGAGCAATCAAGCAAGACAAAGAAATAAAGGGCATTCAGATTGGGAAGGACAAAGTCAAGTTGTCCCTGTTTGCAGATGACGCGATCTTATAGATAGAAAACCTAAAGGCTACCAGAACGCCCTTACGGCTGACTAACAATTTTAATAATTTTGCGGGGTACAAAATCAACACCCACAGATCAGGAGCATTTTTATACTCCGATAATGAACTGGCAGAAAAAGAAATCAAGAAAGCAAGCCCATTTACAATAGTCACCCCCAAGATAAAATACCTAGGAACCAATTGAACCAAGGAGGTTAATGCAGATCTCTACAATGAGAACTACCAAACACCAGTGAGAGAAATTAAAGAGCACCCAAAAATAGTGGAATGACATACCAGGCTCTGGTACGGGAAGAATTAACATCGTGAAAATGTCCTTTCTACCCATAGCAGTCTACAAATTCAACGCAATCTCCGTCAAAATAGCAACAACTTTCTTCACAGAAATAGAAAAAGCAGTGCTAACATTCATATGGAATACGAAAAGATCCTGAATAGCCAAAGCAATTTTGAGCTTAAAAGCACCCCAAAAACAGAAAGGCTGGAGGCATAACACCACCCAATTTCAAATTCTATGACAAGGCTCAAAACAGCATGGTGATGGCATAGAAACAGACACTCAGATCAATGGAACAGGATAGAAAACCCAGGAATAATCAATTTGCCTACTTACAGCCAACCGATTTTTGACAAAGCAAACCAGAACATACGCTGTGGAAAAGACAGCCTCTTCAGGAAATAAACGGTGCCCGCAAAATTGGACAATCCACATGCAGAAGAATGAAACTGGACCAGCATCTCACCATATGCCAAAATCGACTCGAAATGGATTAAAGACCAGAATATAAGACCCCAAACCATTACATGACTGAAGGAAAACAGAGGGGAAACACTCCAGGAAGTAGGTGGGGGCAAAGGCTTTATGAATAAGACCCGAAACCCACAAGCAACAATATAAAAACTAAACAAATGAGCTAATGTCAAACTAAGAAGCTTCCACACAGCAAAGGAAACAATCAACAGAGCAGAAAGGCACCCTAAAAAAAGGGAGAAAATATGTGTAAACTATACGTCTGCCAAGGGCTTAATATCCAGAACATACCAAGAACTCAAACAGCTGTACAGTATGAAAACAAGTAATCCGATTTAAAACTGGGCAAACGAGATGAATAGACATTTTTCAAAGACATACAAATGGCCAACGGTACACGAAAAAATGCTCAGCATCACTAGTCATCAGAGAAATGCAAATCAAAACCACATTGAGATATCATGTCAACCCAGATAGACTGGCCATTGTTAAAAAGACCATTAATAAGAAATGCTACTGAGGATATGAGGAAAGGAGAACTCTTCTCCAATGTTGGTGGGACTGTAAATTAGCACAGTCACTATGGAAAACAGTAAAGAAGTTTCCTCCAATACAGATAGTACTACCATATGATCCAGCAGTTCCACTACTGGGTATATATCCAAAGAAATGGAAGTCATATGGAAGGGACACCTGCACTCCCATGTTCACTGCAGCTTTACTTACAATAGCCAAAATATAGAACCAACCTCAGTGCCCTTCGACAGATGACTGGATAAAAAAAATGTGATACACGTACACCATGGAATAATACTCAGTGATAAAGGAAAAGAATGAAATTCTGCCATCGGTAACAACCTGGATGAGTCTGGAGAAAATTATGTTGTGTGAAATAAGCCAGACAAGGGAAGATAAATATCACATGCTCTCACTTATAACTAGGTAGAAAGGAAGGAAGGAAGGAAGGAAGGAAGGAAGGAAGGAAGGAAGGAAGGAAGGAAGGAAGGAAGGAAGCAAAGGACTACAACAGTTCCTTGAACTTTCAGAAGGACAGAAGAAACCAATGGTTACTAGAGATGAGGGGATGGACGGAGGGAGGGAGTTGGGGGCGTGATGGGTCAGGCAAAGGGCATAAAGAAAAATCATGATTTGTAATAATGAATATGCTAATAAAAATAATTTAAAAAGTAAGAAACTTTAAAACACAAAAAGAATGCCATTATTGACATTCCAGAAAATTCCAGCTATGTGGATAACATTAAAAACCAGCTGTCAAGCTAAATCCTTTATCAGTACAAATTTTGATATTTCTTCAAATTGGGAGGAGAATGTTGGTTTCGATGTACAATGTCTGGTCACTCCCAGCCTCATCTATTTGTCACTGACGACCCTGGGACAGACGGAAAAAAAAAAAAAAACGGTTTCTGCAACTTTTAAAATACAGACACGCCCTCCACCACCAACTTTCAATGTCTACAAAACGTCCTTGGGTTCTAGTATTCTTGCACATGTTTGTTCTCTTACAGGAAATTTGCTCCTTAGGATTTCACTGCAATGTGCTTCTGGATCCCATGCCATGATTTATCTCTGAGGACCCCTGTTTCCCTGGATCCATTTCACCCCGTGCCTGGCCACCTGTGTGGCACACACACATAGGAGCAGGAGGACAAGGCTTTGAGATGGGGAACCCGCACAAGCAATTATCTGGGTTTAGGTCTGCAGGTTATTAAGGTTTTCCGTTTCAACTTCCACAGCTAGAACGAAAGTGTAGAAATCTGTTTTCTAGTTAAAATCTGTTCACATCCCAAGTGTTTTTTAAGTTACTTAACAAGCCTTTGGTAGTCCGAAATACCGGGAAGTGTGCCTGTAACTAGAAACACCAGAAACTTCCATTTCAAAATTGTCATAAACCAGGGATACTTTAGAAAAACCTTTTCAGCCCACTTCGTGCCTTGAGTAATGGTGGGTAAACAGTGGAAACCAAGAGAGGCAACATGGAAGCAAACGGATATAAAAGCACAAGGGAGACATCGTGCTCTTGGGGAGAACTAAAATGCAAATTGTGTCTGTAAACGAAAGAAATTATACAGAAATCCCAGAAAAACAATTGACTGAAAATCAGACGAACGATCCCATGTTCATCTCATCACCTTGAGAACACGAAGGATACTTTTGTACAGGCAGCACACCTCCTTAAAGCAGCAGCAGAGTGCTTCGTGCACAGCAAGGCCTAGTTCACTGAGCAGCTGGACCTGTGCCCACACCCAGAGGGCAGCACCAGCCACGTGGGTGCAGAGGAGGTTGTCCCGGTGAACTCCACAAGTGGCAGCAACGCTAGGCTCTACGCCACAGGACTTCTGACAACGGACACAGTCGCACAGACTGCAAGTGGACCCCACATCAGCCTCAAGACCTCCCCCACCCGAAAACATCTCCACAGCCAGCCAGGGAGGCAAAGGAAGGGTCTTCATGGCGTGCAGAGTTACAATGAATCTGTGTTCACGCTGCCCCCTCCCACTGTACCCGTCGAGACCCAGACGATGTGCCCTGCTACTACAAAGTCGAAGAGATGTTTGATGGGGGCAGAGCGGAAGAGGCACATTGAATTTGGATCATTTTACCCATGACCCTTCTCTCCTCCCAACCCTCTTTGCGAAAGATGACATTTCTGGGGAAACAGAAGGTGATCAGAAGCAAGTAGCTCAAATGTATGTCCCTTGTAAATTTCGGATATCCATCAATTTCAATTTTGAGATCTAGAGAAGTGCTGGGAAGTTTAATTGGCCGTATCAGTGTCAGTGAAGAGCTGATGGAAGAAGTGCGAAAGGCCAAAGGAGAAAACCCATGAGTAGAGAAATTAGCCTTCGGCTAATCTTATCTTCTCTGCTTCCATATATCCC
This sequence comes from Cynocephalus volans, assembly GCF_027409185.1. NCBI lineage: Eukaryota > Metazoa > Chordata > Mammalia > Dermoptera > Cynocephalidae > Cynocephalus > Cynocephalus volans. The sequence continues at coordinate 679,992 of NW_026902375.1, forward strand.
TGTCCGTCCTCAAAAGTTGAGTGAGGTAGGAGATGATAAGATTGAGATTAGGGCAAATTATTTCCCCATCTTTTCCTTTCTCCAGTGCACAGTCTCCTCAACCCGCACACTTGGAGTCTCAGGGTCAGCTCTCCAATACTGGTCGACACAGAGGAAAACCAACTGAACCAAAACGAATCCACCGAATTATCTCTGCTGTGCTTATTTATACCTTCCCGGGTTTTCTTTCCTTTACTGTTAAGTGCCTATAATCAACTTCCATCATTTTAGCAGAGTACTAAAGAGTGACTGCTCCCAACCCCTTCAGATAGGTGATGCTTATGTTTACATCTGCTTATCAGCTCTGTGAAAGTGCTGTTTCGTGGAGGTGCTGTAATTTGATGAACACATGAGACATGCTATTTGCTAGCAAGAAATTCTCAGCTCAAACAAGCTAAGGTGTATGGAGATTCAGTATAACACAGTAATTGGTTAACTCAGTTTACTTGGGACTCCATTTCTTAGGTCTTGGGCTGTTTACATAACCAAAAGGAGTGTGTGTGTGTGTGTGTGTGTGTGTGTGTGTGTGTGTGTGTACCACACTTGACCTAGCACCTACCTGCACAAGTACCCCCCTGCCAAGTGGTGTGTTTAAAGGCCAACAAAAAGGAAAACACAGAACACATTTATAATCCTGAAAATCTAGGGCTACTTAACCTTTCTGCTGCTTAATTTTAAAGGCAAAAAATGTACTATGAGCAGCATAAATAAGAACTGATTTGAGCATAGTTTTATAATAGATAAAATGTACCTGATGGGTCTAATTCAAATTTCTAAAATCTAACTGTGCCGCATTAGTCTGAGATACAAGATCTAAAGCTGCATGATCTAATCTGAGAATTTACGGACCTGTTTGAAATACCTTCATTTGATTAATTTGAAATGGAGGCCAGGGTATGACCTCTAACAGTCTGATCTTTAATAACCGCTCAAGAGATGAGGCAGGAAGTCAGTCGCGCTTAGAATTCTATGCACTTTCCTCTAGTGAGCACACCCTGCGGTTCCACGCGTGCAAGCACACCCCTCGCTCACTGCGGGATCTACAGAGCAGCTGTACATGCCCTTCAAAACTCAAATGCGTGTTATGTGGGTGTGCGGTATAGGGGTAGGACATGAAAAAACTCCCACCTGTCCAGTCCGAGAGAAATTTAACTCCTGAGAAGCACACCTTAGTTGAACATCAGATGCAACACTAATTTGCAGAGGTTCCCACAACATAGGAACAAAAGGGCTGACGTTATGTGTTGATAGCAGATCGTGTGTGAAAACTAAAGTTTTATACGGGGCTGTACGAAGACTAACTGAGGTCTGGAAAATGAGGAATTTTAAATGCTGGACAGTCTCTATACTCAGATTCCGCTGAAGACAATGCAAATACTTATAAGAGCCTGATAATAAAAACAGATTAAAAAAACTTAATCATCAAGGTGAAGCATTTAGTAATGAGGTTTGTACAGCTTTTCGGAAAACACTGACTGGAAGTCCCAACCGGCTAGAGGTAGGCCAGTGTCAGGAGGCATCCCGGACATGGGCATTAGCTTCCAGCACTGATGGTGCAGCCAGTGTCGATGATAAGAATTAAAACACAACTGCAACCCCCAGTCCTGGACAGGCTCAGGAAGCGGCTATCTGGAAAGAGTGGGAGGGGTCCAGGAGGCCAGCCCCCAGGTGATACATACGTTTGCACAACAGTGACGGCGAGCCACTGGAAGTCTTTTCCAGCTGTACTGCGCTGTAATTGTGGTCGCTTGCTCAGGACAGCATGCTGCTTTCACAAGTTGTCTCCTTCCTGAGGGATTTGCTCCTAGAAAAAGCCACCACCGCCTTCTTCACTGTGCCTTCTTCTTCTTCTTTTTCTTTTTTTTCCTGGAGCTTGTCTCTTCTGCAGAGAAGAGCTTTTAACACCTCCCTGGATAGTCAGTAAAACCCCAAGCATTAAGAAGGCCAGAAAATACACGTCCACTTCATTTCACTGAAAAAGAAAGGTCATGATCCTATCCCTTCTTTGGGTCATCCACCCTGAGTCTGCACACCACATTTGCTCAGCAGCAGTCTGGCTACCCTTGCACATCCAGCAAACCCTTAGCACTCCTTCCTCTTATTCAGGATTCCAACTTTTTGAGCGACAAGAAGATCCCTGACACAGAGGGATCCTTGCTGAGGTATGAGAGCAGTGACACAGGATGCAAGAAGAGCACAAATGATGTTTCTTTATCCTCTGCCAAGCCCAGGGCACGCTTGGTGCTGCCATTCTCCTCCTGGGTGCAGCAGCAAACGCTTCTTCGTCAGTTCTATGATCCAACACTGCCGCCCTTAAAAATTAAGTCACCTCAAAAGTTACATAAGTATTTGAAAATACTCAAGAAAACTCTCCAAACACTGCTAGTTACACTTTGCTTGTCATAAATGGAACATCAATCTGAGCCCCAGGACAGGCCAGAGACAAGAACCTGTGATTTCCAGCCAGGCCTGAATTCTCCCCAAATTCCACAGAGTACCAAAACAGGACAATCTTGGCAGGAGCCAAGGGCAGCCTCCTCTACCCTGAAGCAGGCCATGCCTGGAGTCCTTGGCATGAACCGAGGGCAGCATCTCCTGCCTGGAAGCAGTCATGAAGCACACCGAAACACCACTTCCACGTGGGTGGGCCACTGTTGCTTTGCCTCCCACAGATCTGTCCCCCCTTTTCCCCTGGGTGATGGAGCTGCCAAAGATTCCTCAAAGCCCATCTCTTTTGAGCAGTGAGAAGCCCCGGGCTTCTCTTCCTGCATTTATTCTCCAGACCAAGAAGTTACAGGAAGAGACATAGGTGGGGTTTTGAACATAGGTTCAGTTTTACAAGTTTTGCAATAGAAGCTGGTAACATTCAGTCAAAACAAGTCAGATGACACTCTGTTAGGCAATTAAGTGATCCACTATAACAAAGCCTTGATTTACCCGAAATTCCTTTTCCCTCTAGCAGCTTTTTAGTAACGTTGCCTATCAATTAGTCACTTGTCTGTCTTAGAATCAGCAGCCTTGCTGTGTTATGATTCTTTTCCTGCAACAGAGACTCGATGCCCGGGGGTTAAAATTCCTGTCCTTTGCAAGGTCAATATTTGAAACTGCAAGGCTTTTGGTGACTAAAGTCACCTATTACCCAAGAGCAGTAATAGGAAATTAATGTAATACATTAAAAAAGGTAATTGCCTTCCTTAACCACGAAGATGGCATTTTATAAAATTAGCTGCTTCTCTTAAAAGGCAACCTTCATTATCCTTTACCTACTCTTTAAAGACTATACAAACAGGAATAAGTAAATTATGGATAAAATGTTCTATAACTGGGAGAACTCAACGGCCAGTTGCCCACAGCTTACCTGCTGGTGTCCTGTGACACATATTGAAGCCTCCGTTGTACTTTGAGGAAAAATGTTCAAAACATGCCCAAAGTTCTACCCAGCAGCCGCCCCGGGAACCTGCATGCACTTCTGTCCCACTGCGAGTGGCAACCACATCGGCGGTGCTGGACTCGGGTCAGCCCTGCTGGAATGGCAGTGAAAGAGAAACTCATGTTTCAGCACAGCTAAGACGTAAACGTGCAAGTGCAATTTTTAGTGAACAGTGTCGCGTATACATTTACAGGCGGCCAAGGGATAACTCTGTGACCAAAGGAAAACAAAACCTATTCTAGAAAAACAGCAGCTCTGCCTTTCAGGGATGAGACAACCCTGCAAGCTGCTGAGCTCTCTGCTGGTCACCGGTGATGTCATCCCGGTAGCACTGACCCTGTCACCGCCAGAGGTGCCTCACCCAGTCCCCTCCCATCTGTCCGCTGGACTGGAGGGGCGCCATTCTGTCCCCACAGCTTCCTTGAGCACCTGCACCCTTGGGGCCTGCTTGTTGGGAGGAAAGCTGTCACCCGCGGCAGCTGGCTTAAACCTTAGCAGCAGGAGGAACAGCTGCCCGTGGCCAGGCCACTGCCCCAGATGAAACTGTTGCTGCCGGGCCTGGCCATCTCTTCCCAACGGAAATAAGTTGTTTGGGGTTCAGCAGACTCTAGAATGAAGCGGGCCCCTTGGGCACAGGGAGCAACAGCACATCCTAGTGGGCTAATTTCCCCAAAGCTTGAAACTAGGTGTCTTGTCTCACTCCAAGGATGGCTGTGGCACTACAGCATCGCTGGACGCTGGGTGGCAGTAGAGGGCCTCACAGAAACCAGGCACAGACAATCTGGCCTCCAGCAAAGGAATGATGCTAATGCGCTCCTCTGGGTAGAATTTGCACAATAACCCACATGGAAGTCGCAGCAGGACAGGGATGAAAACTATGGGGCAAGAGGTCAAGTCTGCACAATCCCAACCAACCCCACAGATGCCCATGTCCAGTAACCGCACACACTGGATGGCTCCCCACAGGCAAAGGAACAGGTGAGACACACCCCTTCTCTGTACCTGGTGACGGATTCAGGGAAGTCAGGCTCCAGGCCCTCTCTCACTCCCACCGTGTCCTGAATCCTCACCATCAGCTACAGCTGCAAGGACTGTTTCTCTTCTGTGAACCTGCAAGCTAAGGGTCTGAAGCGACACAGTGGAGAAAGCATGCGAGGAAATTCTGCTCCACTTTTCCACCTCAGTGAGGCACGTGCACAATGTAGTTTCCCATCTCAACTGTTGCTTCGCTGTCAAGATTTCTTTTGGTGTGAGAGACCAAGGTGTCAGTAGCAAAAGAAAATGTTTTGCTTTTGCTCCCCTCAGTATGCTTCAACATTTCCAAGTGAATTTCACGTCACAAGGGGAGATGGGGATTGCCCTCAACTGGAATGTGGGTCACCTCCCAGCTGTGTGGTGATGTGTCTGGGGCCAAGGCCAGAGCTGCTGCTTTTCCAGATTTTCCAAGCCAGAAACAAGCACTGTTCACTTTAATAAGGTTAAGTTTAAACCGACATCCTTTTTTGGTGCCTAAACTGTTGACTACATACCCCAGCAAGACAGAAGCGTGTGAAAGCCGTCCATTCACACTCCCCTTCTCCCAGACGGCCACATGCGCATATCCCCAGAGCTGAAGGCACTGTGCAAAGCACGGTGCAGTATATGCGGCCAGTAACCGTGTGTTCTTCTCACTGAACACTTCCAGGGTTGCATCAAGTAAAAGTTGCCTCAACTTTCACTGAAGTAGATAAAAGCTGCAAAAACCCTTACTGATTTCCTAAGTTTACTTCTCTAAGTCCCAAAAGCTAAGACTATAACTACGTTAGCGTTCATGTATGACAAACAAATATTAAATAGTTTACACCTTTATACCAATTTATCTGTAGCTCGTGCAGGTCCAATTGGACCTGGCAGACATCTACAGAACATTTCATGCAACAACTAGAGAATACACATTTTTTCTCATCGGCACATGGAACATTCTCCAGGATAGACCACATGTTAGGTCACAAAACAGGTTTCAGCAAATTTTTCAAAGCTGACATCATTCCTAGTATCTTTTCTGACCACAATTGACTAGCACTGGAAATCAATTACAAGCGAATTTCTGGAAACTACTCCAGTGCATGAAAACTGAACAACAGGCTCCCGAATGACCTATGGGTCCAAGAAGAAATTAAAAAGGAAATCAAAAACGTTCTTGAAACTAATGAAAAAAGATGCATCCTACCAAAACCTGTGGGATACTGTAAAAGCAACAGCGACGAGGCAATATATTGCAATACATGCTCCCATCAAAAGGATGGAGAAACTTCACGTAAATGACCGAACCGTACACCTCAAAGAACCACCACCACCACAACAATGCAATCATAAAAGTACTAGAGAGAAAGAAATAATTAACATCAGGGCAGAGTTCAATGAAATGGAGACCCCCAAAATGATACAAAGGATCAGCGAAACACAAAGTTGTTTTTTGAGAAGATAAATAAAATAGACAAACCATTAGCTTTGCCCACTCTCACCACACTCATTCAACATAGTATTGAAAGCCCTAACCAGAGCAATCAAGCAAGACAAAGAAATAAAGGGCATTCAGATTGGGAAGGACAAAGTCAAGTTGTCCTTGTTTGCAGATGACGCGATCTTATAGATAGAAAACCTAAAGGCTACCAGAACGCCCTTACGGCTGACTAACAATTTTAATAATTTTGCGGGGTACAAAATCAACACCCACAGGTCAGGAGCATTTTTATACTCCGATAATGAACTGGCAGAAAAAGAAATCAAGAAAGCAAGCCCATTTACAATAGTCACCCCCAAGATAAAATACCTAGGAACCAATTGAACCAAGGAGGTTAATGCAGATCTCTACAATGAGAACTACCAAACACCAGTGAGAGAAATTAAAGAGCACCCAAAAATAGTGGAATGACATACCAGGCTCTGGTACGGGAAGAATTAACATCGTGAAAATGTCCTTTCTACCCATAGCAGTCTACAAATTCAACGCAATCTCCGTCAAAATAGCAACAACTTTCTTCACAGAAATAGAAAAAGCAGTGCTAACATTCATATGGAATACGAAAAGATCCTGAATAGCCAAAGCAATTTTGAGGTTTAAATCACCCCAAAAACAGAAAGGCTGGAGGCATAACACCACCCAATTTCAAATTCTATGACAAGGCTCAAAACAGCATGGTGATGGCATAGAAACAGACACTCAGATCAATGGAACAGGATAGAAAACCCAGGAATAATCAATTTGCCTACTTACAGCCAACCGATTTTTGACAAAGCAAACCAGAACATACGCTGTGGAAAAGACAGCCTCTTCAGGAAATAAACGGTGCCCGCAAAATTGGACAATCCACATGCAGAAGAATGAAACTGGACCAGCATCTCACCATATGCCAAAATCGACTCGAAATGGATTAAAGACCAGAATATAAGACCCCAAACCATTACATGACTGAAGGAAAACAGAGGGGAAACACTCCAGGAAGTAGGTGGGGGCAAAGGCTTTATGAATAAGACCCGAAACCCACAAGCAACAATATAAAAACTAAACAAATGAGCTAATGTCAAACTAAGAAGCTTCCACACAGCAAAGGAAACAATCAACAGAGCAGAAAGGCACCCTAAAAAAAGGGAGAAAATATGTGTAAACTATACGTCTGCCAAGGGCTTAATATCCAGAACATACCAAGAACTCAAACAGCTGTACAGTATGAAAACAAGTAATCCGATTTAAAACTGGGCAAACGAGATGAATAGACATTTTTCAAAGACATACAAATGGCCAACGGTACACGAAAAAATGCTCAGCATCACTAGTCATCAGAGAAATGCAAATCAAAACCACATTGAGATATCATGTCAACCCAGATAGACTGGCCATTGTTAAAAAGACCATTAATAAGAAATGCTACTGAGGATATGAGGAAAGGAGAACTCTTCTCCAATGTTGGTGGGACTGTAAATTAGCACAGTCACTATGGAAAACAGTAAAGAAGTTTCCTCCAATACAGATAGTACTACCATATGATCCAGCAGTTCCACTACTGGGTATATATCCAAAGAAATGGAAGTCATATGGAAGGGACACCTGCACTCCCATGTTCACTGCAGCTTTACTTACAATAGCCAAAATATAGAACCAACCTCAGTGCCCTTCGACAGATGACTGGATAAAAAAAATGTGATACACGTACACCATGGAATAATACTCAGTGATAAAGGAAAAGAATGAAATTCTGCCATCGGTAACAACCTGGATGAGTCTGGAGAAAATTATGTTGTGTGAAATAAGCCAGACAAGGGAAGATAAATATCACATGCTCTCACTTATAACTAGGTAGAAAGGAAGGAAGGAAGGAAGGAAGGAAGGAAGGAAGGAAGGAAGGAAGGAAGGAAGGAAGCAAAGGACTACAACAGTTCCTTGAACTTTCAGAAGGACAGAAGAAACCAATGGTTACTAGAGATGAGGGGATGGACGGAGGGAGGGAGTTGGGGGCGTGATGGGTCAGGCAAAGGGCATAAAGAAAAATCATGATTTGTAATAATGAATATGCTAATAAAAATAATTTAAAAAGTAAGACACTTTAAAACACAAAAAGAATGCCATTATTGACATTCCAGAAAATTCCAGCTATGTGGATAACATTAAAAACCAGCTGTCAAGCTAAATCCTTTATCAGTACAAATTTTGATATTTCTTCAAATTGGGAGGAGAATGTTGGTTTCGATGTACAATGTCTGGTCACTCCCAGCCTCATCTATTTGTCACTGACGACCCTGGGACAGACGGAAAAAAAAAAAAAAACGGTTTCTGCAACTTTTAAAATACAGACACGCACTCCACCACCAACTTTCAATGTCTACAAAACGTCCTTGGGTTCTAGTATTCTTGCACATGTTTGTTCTCTTACAGGAAATTTGCTCCTTAGGATTTCACTGCAATGTGCTTCTGGATCCCATGCCATGATTTATCTCTGAGGACCCCTGTTTCCCTGGATCCATTTCACCCCGTGCCTGGCCACCTGTGTGGCACACACACATAGGAGCAGGAGGACAAGGCTTTGAGATGGGGAACCCGCACAAGCAATTATCTGGGTTTAGGTCTGCAGGTTATTAAGGTTTTCCGTTTCAACTTCCACAGCTAGAACGAAAGTGTAGAAATCTGTTTTCTAGTTAAAATCTGTTCACATCCCAAGTGTTTTTTAAGTTACTTAACAAGCCTTTGGTAGTCCGAAATACCGGGAAGTGTGCCTGTAACTAGAAACACCAGAAACTTCCATTTCAAAATTGTCATAAACCAGGGATACTTTAGAAAAACCTTTTCAGCCCACTTCATGCCTTGAGTAATGGTGGGTAAACAGTGGAAACCAAGAGAGGCAACATGGAAGCAAACGGATATAAAAGCACAAGGGAGACATCGTGCTCTTGGGGAGAACTAAAATGCAAATTGTGTCTGTAAACGAAAGAAATTATACAGAAATCCCAGAAAAACAATTGACTGAAAATCAGACGAACGATCCCATGTTCATCTCATCACCTTGAGAACACGAAGGATACTTTTGTACAGGCAGCACACCTCCTTAAAGCAGCAGCAGAGTGCTTCGTGCACAGCAAGGCCTAGTTCACTGAGCAGCTGGACCTGTGCCCACACCCAGAGGGCAGCACCAGCCACGTGGGTGCAGAGGAGGTTGTCCCGGTGAACTCCACAAGCGGCAGCAACGCTAGGCTCTACGCCACAGGACTTCTGACAACGGACACAGTCGCACAGACTGCAAGTGGACCCCACATCAGCCTCAAGACCTCCCCCACCCGAAAACATCTCCACAGCCAGCCAGGGAGGCAAAGGAAGGGTCTTCATGGCGTGCAGAGTTACAATGAATCTGTGTTCACGCTGCCCCCTCCCACTGTACCCGTCGAGACCCAGACGATGTGCCCTGCTACTACAAAGTCGAAGAGATGTTTGATGGGGGCAGAGCGGAAGAGGCACATTGAATTTGGATCATTTTACCCATGACCCTTCTCTCCTCCCAACCCTCTTTGCGAAAGATGACATTTCTGGGGAAACAGAAGGTGATCAGAAGCAAGTAGCTCAAATGTATGTCCCTTGTAAATTTCGGATATCCATCAATTTCAATTTTGAGATCTAGAGAAGTGCTGGGAAGTTTAATTGGCCGTATCAGTGTCAGTGAAGAGCTGATGGAAGAAGTGCGAAAGGCCAAAGGAGAAAACCCATGAGTAGAGAAATTAGCCTTCGGCTAATCTTATCTTCTCTGCTTCCATATATCCCTGTCCGTCCTCAAAAGTTGAGTGAGGTAGGAGATGATAAGATTGAGATTAGGGCAAATTATTTCCCCATCTTTTCCTTTCTCCAGTGCACAGTCTCCTCAACCCGCACACTTGGAGTCTCAGGGTCAGCTCTCCAATACTGGTCGACACAGAGGAAAACCAACTGAACCAAAACGAATCCACCGAATTATCTCTGCTGTGCTTATTTATACCTTCCCGGGTTTTCTTTCCTTTACTGTTAAGTGCCTATAATCAACTTCCATCATTTTAGCAGAGTACTAAAGAGTGACTGCTCCCAACCCCTTCAGATAGGTGATGCTTATGTTTACATCTGCTTATCAGCTCTGTCAAAGTGCTGTTTCGTGGAGGTGCTGTAATTTGATGAACACATGAGACATGCTATTTGCTAGCAAGAAATTCTCAGCTCAAACAAGCTAAGGTGTATGGAGATTCAGTATAACACAGTAATTGGTTAACTCAGTTTACTTGGGACTCCATTTCTTAGGTCTTGGGCTGTTTACATAACCAAAAGGAGTGTGTGTGTGTGTGTGTGTGTGTGTGTGTGTGTGTGTGTACCACACTTGACCTAGCACCTACCTGCACAAGTACCCCCCTGCCAAGTGGTGTGTTTAAAGGCCAACAAAAAGGAAAACACAGAACACATTTATAATCCTGAAAATCTAGGGCTACTTAACCTTTCTGCTGCTTAATTTTAAAGGCAAAAAATGTACTATGAGCAGCATAAATAAGAACTGATTTGAGCATAGTTTTATAATAGATAAAATGTACCTGATGGGTCTAATTCAAATTTCTAAAATCTAACTGTGCCGCATTAGTCTGAGATACAAGATCTAAAGCTGCATGATCTAATCTGAGAATTTACGGACCTGTTTGAAATACCTTCATTTGATTAATTTGAAATGGAGGCCAGGGTATGACCTCTAACAGTCTGATCTTTAATAACCGCTCAAGAGATGAGGCAGGAAGTCAGTCGCGCTTAGAATTCTATGCACTTTCCTCTAGTGAGCACACCCTGCGGTTCCACGCGTGCAAGCACACCCCTCGCTCACTGCGGGATCTACAGAGCAGCTGTACATGCCCTTCAAAACTCAAATGCGTGTTATGTGGGTGTGCGGTATAGGGGTAGGACATGAAAAAACTCCCACCTGTCCAGTCCGAGAGAAATTTAACTCCTGAGAAGCACACCTTAGTTGAACATCAGATGCAACACTAATTTGCAGAGGTTCCCACAACATAGGAACAAAAGGGCTGACGTTATGTGTTGATAGCAGATCGTGTGTGAAAACTAAAGTTTTATACGGGGCTGTACGAAGACTAACTGAGGTCTGGAAAATGAGGAATTTTAAATGCTGGACAGTCTCTATACTCAGATTCCGCTGAAGACAATGCAAATACTTATAAGAGCCTGATAATAAAAACAGATTAAAAAAACTTAATCATCAAGGTGAAGCATTTAGTAATGAGGTTTGTACAGCTTTTCGGAAAACACTGACTGGAAGTCCCAACCGGCTAGAGGTAGGCCAGTGTCAGGAGGCATCCCGGACATGGGCATTAGCTTCCAGCACTGATGGTGCAGCCAGTGTCGATGATAAGAATTAAAACACAACTGCAACCCCCAGTCCTGGACAGGCTCAGGAAGCGGCTATCTGGAAAGAGTGGGAGGGGTCCAGGAGGCCAGCCCCCAGGTGATACATACGTTTGCACAACAGTGACGGCGAGCCACTGGAAGTCTTTTCCAGCTGTACTGCGCTGTAATTGTGGTCGCTTGCTCAGGACAGCATGCTGCTTTCACAAGTTGTCTCCTTCCTGAGGGATTTGCTCCTAGAAAAAGCCACCACCGCCTTCTTCACTGTGCCTTCTTCTTCTTCTTTTTCTTTTTTTTCCTGGAGCTTGTCTCTTCTGCAGAGAAGAGCTTTTAACACCTCCCTGGATAGTCAGTAAAACCCCAAGCATTAAGAAGGCCAGAAAATACACGTCCACTTCATTTCACTGAAAAAGAAAGGTCATGATCCTATCCCTTCTTTGGGTCATCCACCCTGAGTCTGCACACCACATTTGCTCAGCAGCAGTCTGGCTACCCTTGCACATCCAGCAAACCCTTAGCACTCCTTCCTCTTATTCAGGATTCCAACTTTTTGAGCGACAAGAAGATCCCTGACACAGAGGGATCCTTGCTGAGGTATGAGAGCAGTGACACAGGATGCAAGAAGAGCACAAATGATGTTTCTTTATCCTCTGCCAAGCCCAGGGCACGCTTGGTGCTGCCATTCTCCTCCTGGGTGCAGCAGCAAACGCTTCTTCGTCAGTTCTATGATCCAACACTGCCGCCCTTAAAAATTAAGTCACCTCAAAAGTTACATAAGTATTTGAAAATACTCAAGAAAACTCTCCAAACACTGCTAGTTACACTTTGCTTGTCATAAATGGAACATCAATCTGAGCCCCAGGACAGGCCAGAGACAAGAACCTGTGATTTCCAGCCAGGCCTGAATTCTCCCCAAATTCCACAGAGTACCAAAACAGGACAATCTTGGCAGGAGCCAAGGGCAGCCTCCTCTACCCTGAAGCAGGCCATGCCTGGAGTCCTTGGCATGAACCGAGGGCAGCATCTCCTGCCTGGAAGCAGTCATGAAGCACACCGAAACACCACTTCCACGTGGGTGGGCCACTGTTGCTTTGCCTCCCACAGATCTGTCCCCCCTTTTCCCCTGGGTGATGGAGCTGCCAAAGATTCCTCAAAGCCCATCTCTTTTGAGCAGTGAGAAGCCCCGGGCTTCTCTTCCTGCATTTATTCTCCAGACCAAGAAGTTACAGGAAGAGACATAGGTGGGGTTTTGAACATAGGTTCAGTTTTACAAGTTTTGCAATAGAAGCTGGTAACATTCAGTCAAAACAAGTCAGATGACACTCTGTTAGGCAATTAAGTGATCCACTATAACAAAGCCTTGATTTACCCGAAATTCCTTTTCCCTCTAGCAGCTTTTTAGTAACGTTGCCTATCAATTAGTCACTTGTCTGTCTTAGAATCAGCAGCCTTGCTGTGTTATGATTCTTTTCCTGCAACAGAGACTCGATGCCCGGGGGTTAAAATTCCTGTCCTTTGCAAGGTCAATATTTGAAACTGCAAGGCTTTTGGTGACTAAAGTCACCTATTACCCAAGAGCAGTAATAGGAAATTAATGTAATACATTAAAAAAGGTAATTGCCTTCCTTAACCACGAAGATGGCATTTTATAAAATTAGCTGCTTCTCTTAAAAGGCAACCTTCATTATCCTTTACCTACTCTTTAAAGACTATACAAACAGGAATAAGTAAATTATGGATAAAATGTTCTATAACTGGGAGAACTCAACGGCCAGTTGCCCACAGCTTACCTGCTGGTGTCCTGTGACACATATTGAAGCCTCCGTTGTACTTTGAGGAAAAATGTTCAAAACATGCCCAAAGTTCTACCCAGCAGCCGCCCCGGGAACCTGCATGCACTTCTGTCCCACTGCGAGTGGCAACCACATCGGCGGTGCTGGACTCGGGTCAGCCCTGCTGGAATGGCAGTGAAAGAGAAACTCATGTTTCAGCACAGCTAAGACGTAAACGTGCAAGTGCAATTTTTAGTGAACAGTGTCGCGTATACATTTACAGGCGGCCAAGGGATAACTCTGTGACCAAAGGAAAACAAAACCTATTCTAGAAAAACAGCAGCTCTGCCTTTCAGGGATGAGACAACCCTGCAAGCTGCTGAGCTCTCTGCTGGTCACCGGTGATGTCATCCCGGTAGCACTGACCCTGTCACCGCCAGAGGTGCCTCACCCAGTCCCCTCCCATCTGTCCGCTGGACTGGAGGGGCGCCATTCTGTCCCCACAGCTTCCTTGAGCACCTGCACCCTTGGGGCCTGCTTGTTGGGAGGAAAGCTGTCACCCGCGGCAGCTGGCTTAAACCTTAGCAGCAGGAGGAACAGCTGCCCGTGGCCAGGCCACTGCCCCAGATGAAACTGTTGCTGCCGGGCCTGGCCATCTCTTCCCAACGGAAATAAGTTGTTTGGGGTTCAGCAGACTCTAGAATGAAGCGGGCCCCTTGGGCACAGGGAGCAACAGCACATCCTAGTGGGCTAATTTCCCCAAAGCTTGAAACTAGGTGTCTTGTCTCACTCCAAGGATGGCTGTGGCACTACAGCATCGCTGGACGCTGGGTGGCAGTAGAGGGCCTCACAGAAACCAGGCACAGACAATCTGGCCTCCAGCAAAGGAATGATGCTAATGCGCTCCTCTGGGTAGAATTTGCACAATAACCCACATGGAAGTCGCAGCAGGACAGGGATGAAAACTATGGGGCAAGAGGTCAAGTCTGCACAATCCCAACCAACCCCACAGATGCCCATGTCCAGTAACCGCACACACTGGATGGCTCCCCACAGGCAAAGGAACAGGTGAGACACACCCCTTCTCTGTACCTGGTGACGGATTCAGGGAAGTCAGGCTCCAGGCCCTCTCTCACTCCCACCGTGTCCTGAATCCTCACCATCAGCTACAGCTGCAAGGACTGTTTCTCTTCTGTGAACCTGCAAGCTAAGGGTCTGAAGCGACACAGTGGAGAAAGCATGCGAGGAAATTCTGCTCCACTTTTCCACCTCAGTGAGGCACGTGCACAATGTAGTTTCCCATCTCAACTGTTGCTTCGCTGTCAAGATTTCTTTTGGTGTGAGAGACCAAGGTGTCAGTAGCAAAAGAAAATGTTTTGCTTTTGCTCCCCTCAGTATGCTTCAACATTTCCAAGTGAATTTCACGTCACAAGGGGAGATGGGGATTGCCCTCAACTGGAATGTGGGTCACCTCCCAGCTGTGTGGTGATGTGTCTGGGGCCAAGGCCAGAGCTGCTGCTTTTCCAGATTTTCCAAGCCAGAAACAAGCACTGTTCACTTTAATAAGGTTAAGTTTAAACCGACATCCTTTTTTGGTGCCTAAACTGTTGACTACATACCCCAGCAAGACAGAAGCGTGTGAAAGCCGTCCATTCACACTCCCCTTCTCCCAGACGGCCACATGCGCATATCCCCAGAGCTGAAGGCACTGTGCAAAGCACGGTGCAGTATATGCGGCCAGTAACCGTGTGTTCTTCTCACTGAACACTTCCAGGGTTGCATCAAGTAAAAGTTGCCTCAACTTTCACTGAAGTAGATAAAAGCTGCAAAAACCCTTACTGATTTCCTAAGTTTACTTCTCTAAGTCCCAAAAGCTAAGACTATAACTACGTTAGCGTTCATGTATGACAAACAAATATTAAATAGTTTACACCTTTATACCAATTTATCTGTAGCTCGTGCAGGTCCAATTGGACCTGGCAGACATCTACAGAACATTTCATGCAACAACTAGAGAATACACATTTTTTCTCATCGGCACATGGAACATTCTCCAGGATAGACCACATGTTAGGTCACAAAACAGGTTTCAGCAAATTTTTCAAAGCTGACATCATTCCTAGTATCTTTTCTGACCACAATTGACTAGCACTGGAAATCAATTACAAGCGAATTTCTGGAAACTACTCCAGTGCATGAAAACTGAACAACAGGCTCCCGAATGACCTATGGGTCCAAGAAGAAATTAAAAAGGAAATCAAAAACGTTCTTGAAACTAATGAAAAAAGATGCATCCTACCAAAACCTGTGGGATACTGTAAAAGCAACAGCGACGAGGCAATATATTGCAATACATGCTCACATCAAAAGGATGGAGAAACTTCACGTAAATGACCGAACCGTACACCTCAAAGAACCACCACCACCACAACAATGCAATCATAAAAGTACTAGAGAGAAAGAAATAATTAACATCAGGGCAGAGTTCAATGAAATGGAGACCCCCAAAATGATACAAAGGATCAGCGAAACACAAAGTTGTTTTTTGAGAAGATAAATAAAATAGACAAACCATTAGCTTTGCCCACTCTCACCACACTCATTCAACATAGTATTGAAAGCCCTAACCAGAGCAATCAAGCAAGACAAAGAAATAAAGGGCATTCAGATTGGGAAGGACAAAGTCAAGTTGTCCTTGTTTGCAGATGACGCGATCTTATAGATAGAAAACCTAAAGGCTACCAGAACGCCCTTACGGCTGACTAACAATTTTAATAATTTTGCGGGGTACAAAATCAACACCCACAGGTCAGGAGCATTTTTATACTCCGATAATGAACTGGCAGAAAAAGAAATCAAGAAAGCAAGCCCATTTACAATAGTCACCCCCAAGATAAAATACCTAGGAACCAATTGAACCAAGGAGGTTAATGCAGATCTCTACAATGAGAACTACCAAACACCAGTGAGAGAAATTAAAGAGCACCCAAAAATAGTGGAATGACATACCAGGCTCTGGTACGGGAAGAATTAACATCGTGAAAATGTCCTTTCTACCCATAGCAGTCTACAAATTCAACGCAATCTCCGTCAAAATAGCAACAACTTTCTTCACAGAAATAGAAAAAGCAGTGCTAACATTCATATGGAATACGAAAAGATCCTGAATAGCCAAAGCAATTTTGAGGTTTAAATCACCCCAAAAACAGAAAGGCTGGAGGCATAACACCACCCAATTTCAAATTCTATGACAAGGCTCAAAACAGCATGGTGATGGCATAGAAACAGACACTCAGATCAATGGAACAGGATAGAAAACCCAGGAATAATCAATTTGCCTACTTACAGCCAACCGATTTTTGACAAAGCAAACCAGAACATACGCTGTGGAAAAGACAGCCTCTTCAGGAAATAAACGGTGCCCGCAAAATTGGACAATCCACATGCAGAAGAATGAAACTGGACCAGCATCTCACCATATGCCAAAATCGACTCGAAATGGATTAAAGACCAGAATATAAGACCCCAAACCATTACATGACTGAAGGAAAACAGAGGGGAAACACTCCAGGAAGTAGGTGGGGGCAAAGGCTTTATGAATAAGACCCGAAACCCACAAGCAACAATATAAAAACTAAACAAATGAGCTAATGTCAAACTAAGAAGCTTCCACACAGCAAAGGAAACAATCAACAGAGCAGAAAGGCACCCTAAAAAAAGGGAGAAAATATGTGTAAACTATACGTCTGCCAAGGGCTTAATATCCAGAACATACCAAGAACTCAAACAGCTGTACAGTATGAAAACAAGTAATCCGATTTAAAACTGGGCAAACGAGATGAATAGACATTTTTCAAAGACATACAAATGGCCAACGGTACACGAAAAAATGCTCAGCATCACTAGTCATCAGAGAAATGCAAATCAAAACCACATTGAGATATCATGTCAACCCAGATAGACTGGCCATTGTTAAAAAGACCATTAATAAGAAATGCTACTGAGGATATGAGGAAAGGAGAACTCTTCTCCAATGTTGGTGGGACTGTAAATTAGCACAGTCACTATGGAAAACAGTAAAGAAGTTTCCTCCAATACAGATAGTACTACCATATGATCCAGCAGTTCCACTACTGGGTATATATCCAAAGAAATGGAAGTCATATGGAAGGGACACCTGCACTCCCATGTTCACTGCAGCTTTACTTACAATAGCCAAAATATAGAACCAACCTCAGTGCCCTTCGACAGATGACTGGATAAAAAAAATGTGATACACGTACACCATGGAATAATACTCAGTGATAAAGGAAAAGAATGAAATTCTGCCATCGGTAACAACCTGGATGAGTCTGGAGAAAATTATGTTGTGTGAAATAAGCCAGACAAGGGAAGATAAATATCACATGCTCTCACTTATAACTAGGTAGAAAGGAAGGAAGGAAGGAAGGAAGGAAGGAAGGAAGGAAGGAAGGAAGGAAGGAAGGAAGGAAGGAAGGAAGCAAAGGACTACAACAGTTCCTTGAACTTTCAGAAGGACAGAAGAAACCAATGGTTACTAGAGATGAGGGGATGGACGGAGGGAGGGAGTTGGGGGCGTGATGGGTCAGGCAAAGGGCATAAAGAAAAATCATGATTTGTAATAATGAATATGCTAATAAAAATAATTTAAAAAGTAAGAAACTTTAAAACACAAAAAGAATGCCATTATTGACATTCCAGAAAATTCCAGCTATGTGGATAACATTAAAAACCAGCTGTCAAGCTAAATCCTTTATCAGTACAAATTTTGATATTTCTTCAAATTGGGAGGAGAATGTTGGTTTCGATGTACAATGTCTGGTCACTCCCAGCCTCATCTATTTGTCACTGACGACCCTGGGACAGACGGAAAAAAAAAAAAAAACGGTTTCTGCAACTTTTAAAATACAGACACGCCCTCCACCACCAACTTTCAATGTCTACAAAACGTCCTTGGGTTCTAGTATTCTTGCACATGTTTGTTCTCTTACAGGAAATTTGCTCCTTAGGATTTCACTGCAATGTGCTTCTGGATCCCATGCCATGATTTATCTCTGAGGACCCCTGTTTCCCTGGATCCATTTCACCCCGTGCCTGGCCACCTGTGTGGCACAC
The DNA here is from genome assembly GCF_027409185.1 of Cynocephalus volans. NCBI lineage: Eukaryota > Metazoa > Chordata > Mammalia > Dermoptera > Cynocephalidae > Cynocephalus > Cynocephalus volans. The sequence goes on from NW_026902375.1 coordinate 698,260, forward strand.
ACACATAGGAGCAGGAGGACAAGGCTTTGAGATGGGGAACCCGCACAAGCAATTATCTGGGTTTAGGTCTGCAGGTTATTAAGGTTTTCCGTTTCAACTTCCACAGCTAGAACGAAAGTGTAGAAATCTGTTTTCTAGTTAAAATCTGTTCACATCCCAAGTGTTTTTTAAGTTACTTAACAAGCCTTTGGTAGTCCGAAATACCGGGAAGTGTGCCTGTAACTAGAAACACCAGAAACTTCCATTTCAAAATTGTCATAAACCAGGGATACTTTAGAAAAACCTTTTCAGCCCACTTCGTGCCTTGAGTAATGGTGGGTAAACAGTGGAAACCAAGAGAGGCAACATGGAAGCAAACGGATATAAAAGCACAAGGGAGACATCGTGCTCTTGGGGAGAACTAAAATGCAAATTGTGTCTGTAAACGAAAGAAATTATACAGAAATCCCAGAAAAACAATTGACTGAAAATCAGACGAACGATCCCATGTTCATCTCATCACCTTGAGAACACGAAGGATACTTTTGTACAGGCAGCACACCTCCTTAAAGCAGCAGCAGAGTGCTTCGTGCACAGCAAGGCCTAGTTCACTGAGCAGCTGGACCTGTGCCCACACCCAGAGGGCAGCACCAGCCACGTGGGTGCAGAGGAGGTTGTCCCGGTGAACTCCACAAGCGGCAGCAACGCTAGGCTCTACGCCACAGGACTTCTGACAACGGACACAGTCGCACAGACTGCAAGTGGACCCCACATCAGCCTCAAGACCTCCCCCACCCGAAAACATCTCCACAGCCAGCCAGGGAGGCAAAGGAAGGGTCTTCATGGCGTGCAGAGTTACAATGAATCTGTGTTCACGCTGCCCCCTCCCACTGTACCCGTCGAGACCCAGACGATGTGCCCTGCTACTACAAAGTCGAAGAGATGTTTGATGGGGGCAGAGCGGAAGAGGCACATTGAATTTGGATCATTTTACCCATGACCCTTCTCTCCTCCCAACCCTCTTTGCGAAAGATGACATTTCTGGGGAAACAGAAGGTGATCAGAAGCAAGTAGCTCAAATGTATGTCCCTTGTAAATTTCGGATATCCATCAATTTCAATTTTGAGATCTAGAGAAGTGCTGGGAAGTTTAATTGGCCGTATCAGTGTCAGTGAAGAGCTGATGGAAGAAGTGCGAAAGGCCAAAGGAGAAAACCCATGAGTAGAGAAATTAGCCTTCGGCTAATCTTATCTTCTCTGCTTCCATATATCCCTGTCCGTCCTCAAAAGTTGAGTGAGGTAGGAGATGATAAGATTGAGATTAGGGCAAATTATTTCCCCATCTTTTCCTTTCTCCAGTGCACAGTCTCCTCAACCCGCACACTTGGAGTCTCAGGGTCAGCTCTCCAATACTGGTCGACACAGAGGAAAACCAACTGAACCAAAACGAATCCACCGAATTATCTCTGCTGTGCTTATTTATACCTTCCCGGGTTTTCTTTCCTTTACTGTTAAGTGCCTATAATCAACTTCCATCATTTTAGCAGAGTACTAAAGAGTGACTGCTCCCAACCCCTTCAGATAGGTGATGCTTATGTTTACATCTGCTTATCAGCTCTGTCAAAGTGCTGTTTCGTGGAGGTGCTGTAATTTGATGAACACATGAGACATGCTATTTGCTAGCAAGAAATTCTCAGCTCAAACAAGCTAAGGTGTATGGAGATTCAGTATAACACAGTAATTGGTTAACTCAGTTTACTTGGGACTCCATTTCTTAGGTCTTGGGCTGTTTACATAACCAAAAGGAGTGTGTGTGTGTGTGTGTGTGTGTGTGTGTGTGTGTGTGTACCACACTTGACCTAGCACCTACCTGCACAAGTACCCCCCTGCCAAGTGGTGTGTTTAAAGGCCAACAAAAAGGAAAACACAGAACACATTTATAATCCTGAAAATCTAGGGCTACTTAACCTTTCTGCTGCTTAATTTTAAAGGCAAAAAATGTACTATGAGCAGCATAAATAAGAACTGATTTGAGCATAGTTTTATAATAGATAAAATGTACCTGATGGGTCTAATTCAAATTTCTAAAATCTAACTGTGCCGCATTAGTCTGAGATACAAGATCTAAAGCTGCATGATCTAATCTGAGAATTTACGGACCTGTTTGAAATACCTTCATTTGATTAATTTGAAATGGAGGCCAGGGTATGACCTCTAACAGTCTGATCTTTAATAACCGCTCAAGAGATGAGGCAGGAAGTCAGTCGCGCTTAGAATTCTATGCACTTTCCTCTAGTGAGCACACCCTGCGGTTCCACGCGTGCAAGCACACCCCTCGCTCACTGCGGGATCTACAGAGCAGCTGTACATGCCCTTCAAAACTCAAATGCGTGTTATGTGGGTGTGCGGTATAGGGGTAGGACATGAAAAAACTCCCACCTGTCCAGTCCGAGAGAAATTTAACTCCTGAGAAGCACACCTTAGTTGAACATCAGATGCAACACTAATTTGCAGAGGTTCCCACAACATAGGAACAAAAGGGCTGACGTTATGTGTTGATAGCAGATCGTGTGTGAAAACTAAAGTTTTATACGGGGCTGTACGAAGACTAACTGAGGTCTGGAAAATGAGGAATTTTAAATGCTGGACAGTCTCTATACTCAGATTCCGCTGAAGACAATGCAAATACTTATAAGAGCCTGATAATAAAAACAGATTAAAAAAACTTAATCATCAAGGTGAAGCATTTAGTAATGAGGTTTGTACAGCTTTTCGGAAAACACTGACTGGAAGTCCCAACCGGCTAGAGGTAGGCCAGTGTCAGGAGGCATCCCGGACATGGGCATTAGCTTCCAGCACTGATGGTGCAGCCAGTGTCGATGATAAGAATTAAAACACAACTGCAACCCCCAGTCCTGGACAGGCTCAGGAAGCGGCTATCTGGAAAGAGTGGGAGGGGTCCAGGAGGCCAGCCCCCAGGTGATACATACGTTTGCACAACAGTGACGGCGAGCCACTGGAAGTCTTTTCCAGCTGTACTGCGCTGTAATTGTGGTCGCTTGCTCAGGACAGCATGCTGCTTTCACAAGTTGTCTCCTTCCTGAGGGATTTGCTCCTAGAAAAAGCCACCACCGCCTTCTTCACTGTGCCTTCTTCTTCTTCTTTTTCTTTTTTTTCCTGGAGCTTGTCTCTTCTGCAGAGAAGAGCTTTTAACACCTCCCTGGATAGTCAGTAAAACCCCAAGCATTAAGAAGGCCAGAAAATACACGTCCACTTCATTTCACTGAAAAAGAAAGGTCATGATCCTATCCCTTCTTTGGGTCATCCACCCTGAGTCTGCACACCACATTTGCTCAGCAGCAGTCTGGCTACCCTTGCACATCCAGCAAACCCTTAGCACTCCTTCCTCTTATTCAGGATTCCAACTTTTTGAGCGACAAGAAGATCCCTGACACAGAGGGATCCTTGCTGAGGTATGAGAGCAGTGACACAGGATGCAAGAAGAGCACAAATGATGTTTCTTTATCCTCTGCCAAGCCCAGGGCACGCTTGGTGCTGCCATTCTCCTCCTGGGTGCAGCAGCAAACGCTTCTTCGTCAGTTCTATGATCCAACACTGCCGCCCTTAAAAATTAAGTCACCTCAAAAGTTACATAAGTATTTGAAAATACTCAAGAAAACTCTCCAAACACTGCTAGTTACACTTTGCTTGTCATAAATGGAACATCAATCTGAGCCCCAGGACAGGCCAGAGACAAGAACCTGTGATTTCCAGCCAGGCCTGAATTCTCCCCAAATTCCACAGAGTACCAAAACAGGACAATCTTGGCAGGAGCCAAGGGCAGCCTCCTCTACCCTGAAGCAGGCCATGCCTGGAGTCCTTGGCATGAACCGAGGGCAGCATCTCCTGCCTGGAAGCAGTCATGAAGCACACCGAAACACCACTTCCACGTGGGTGGGCCACTGTTGCTTTGCCTCCCACAGATCTGTCCCCCCTTTTCCCCTGGGTGATGGAGCTGCCAAAGATTCCTCAAAGCCCATCTCTTTTGAGCAGTGAGAAGCCCCGGGCTTCTCTTCCTGCATTTATTCTCCAGACCAAGAAGTTACAGGAAGAGACATAGGTGGGGTTTTGAACATAGGTTCAGTTTTACAAGTTTTGCAATAGAAGCTGGTAACATTCAGTCAAAACAAGTCAGATGACACTCTGTTAGGCAATTAAGTGATCCACTATAACAAAGCCTTGATTTACCCGAAATTCCTTTTCCCTCTAGCAGCTTTTTAGTAACGTTGCCTATCAATTAGTCACTTGTCTGTCTTAGAATCAGCAGCCTTGCTGTGTTATGATTCTTTTCCTGCAACAGAGACTCGATGCCCGGGGGTTAAAATTCCTGTCCTTTGCAAGGTCAATATTTGAAACTGCAAGGCTTTTGGTGACTAAAGTCACCTATTACCCAAGAGCAGTAATAGGAAATTAATGTAATACATTAAAAAAGGTAATTGCCTTCCTTAACCACGAAGATGGCATTTTATAAAATTAGCTGCTTCTCTTAAAAGGCAACCTTCATTATCCTTTACCTACTCTTTAAAGACTATACAAACAGGAATAAGTAAATTATGGATAAAATGTTCTATAACTGGGAGAACTCAACGGCCAGTTGCCCACAGCTTACCTGCTGGTGTCCTGTGACACATATTGAAGCCTCCGTTGTACTTTGAGGAAAAATGTTCAAAACATGCCCAAAGTTCTACCCAGCAGCCGCCCCGGGAACCTGCATGCACTTCTGTCCCACTGCGAGTGGCAACCACATCGGCGGTGCTGGACTCGGGTCAGCCCTGCTGGAATGGCAGTGAAAGAGAAACTCATGTTTCAGCACAGCTAAGACGTAAACGTGCAAGTGCAATTTTTAGTGAACAGTGTCGCGTATACATTTACAGGCGGCCAAGGGATAACTCTGTGACCAAAGGAAAACAAAACCTATTCTAGAAAAACAGCAGCTCTGCCTTTCAGGGATGAGACAACCCTGCAAGCTGCTGAGCTCTCTGCTGGTCACCGGTGATGTCATCCCGGTAGCACTGACCCTGTCACCGCCAGAGGTGCCTCACCCAGTCCCCTCCCATCTGTCCGCTGGACTGGAGGGGCGCCATTCTGTCCCCACAGCTTCCTTGAGCACCTGCACCCTTGGGGCCTGCTTGTTGGGAGGAAAGCTGTCACCCGCGGCAGCTGGCTTAAACCTTAGCAGCAGGAGGAACAGCTGCCCGTGGCCAGGCCACTGCCCCAGATGAAACTGTTGCTGCCGGGCCTGGCCATCTCTTCCCAACGGAAATAAGTTGTTTGGGGTTCAGCAGACTCTAGAATGAAGCGGGCCCCTTGGGCACAGGGAGCAACAGCACATCCTAGTGGGCTAATTTCCCCAAAGCTTGAAACTAGGTGTCTTGTCTCACTCCAAGGATGGCTGTGGCACTACAGCATCGCTGGACGCTGGGTGGCAGTAGAGGGCCTCACAGAAACCAGGCACAGACAATCTGGCCTCCAGCAAAGGAATGATGCTAATGCGCTCCTCTGGGTAGAATTTGCACAATAACCCACATGGAAGTCGCAGAAGGACAGGGATGAAAACTATGGGGCAAGAGGTCAAGTCTGCACAATCCCAACCAACCCCACAGATGCCCATGTCCAGTAACCGCACACACTGGATGGCTCCCCACAGGCAAAGGAACAGGTGAGACACACCCCTTCTCTGTACCTGGTGACGGATTCAGGGAAGTCAGGCTCCAGGCCCTCTCTCACTCCCACCGTGTCCTGAATCCTCACCATCAGCTACAGCTGCAAGGACTGTTTCTCTTCTGTGAACCTGCAAGCTAAGGGTCTGAAGCGACACAGTGGAGAAAGCATGCGAGGAAATTCTGCTCCACTTTTCCACCTCAGTGAGGCACGTGCACAATGTAGTTTCCCATCTCAACTGTTGCTTCGCTGTCAAGATTTCTTTTGGTGTGAGAGACCAAGGTGTCAGTAGCAAAAGAAAATGTTTTGCTTTTGCTCCCCTCAGTATGCTTCAACATTTCCAAGTGAATTTCACGTCACAAGGGGAGATGGGGATTGCCCTCAACTGGAATGTGGGTCACCTCCCAGCTGTGTGGTGATGTGTCTGGGGCCAAGGCCAGAGCTGCTGCTTTTCCAGATTTTCCAAGCCAGAAACAAGCACTGTTCACTTTAATAAGGTTAAGTTTAAACCGACATCCTTTTTTGGTGCCTAAACTGTTGACTACATACCCCAGCAAGACAGAAGCGTGTGAAAGCCGTCCATTCACACTCCCCTTCTCCCAGACGGCCACATGCGCATATCCCCAGAGCTGAAGGCACTGTGCAAAGCACGGTGCAGTATATGCGGCCAGTAACCGTGTGTTCTTCTCACTGAACACTTCCAGGGTTGCATCAAGTAAAAGTTGCCTCAACTTTCACTGAAGTAGATAAAAGCTGCAAAAACCCTTACTGATTTCCTAAGTTTACTTCTCTAAGTCCCAAAAGCTAAGACTATAACTACGTTAGCGTTCATGTATGACAAACAAATATTAAATAGTTTACACCTTTATACCAATTTATCTGTAGCTCGTGCAGGTCCAATTGGACCTGGCAGACATCTACAGAACATTTCATGCAACAACTAGAGAATACACATTTTTTCTCATCGGCACATGGAACATTCTCCAGGATAGACCACATGTTAGGTCACAAAACAGGTTTCAGCAAATTTTTCAAAGCTGACATCATTCCTAGTATCTTTTCTGACCACAATTGACTAGCACTGGAAATCAATTACAAGCGAATTTCTGGAAACTACTCCAGTGCATGAAAACTGAACAACAGGCTCCCGAATGACCTATGGGTCCAAGAAGAAATTAAAAAGGAAATCAAAAACGTTCTTGAAACTAATGAAAAAAGATGCATCCTACCAAAACCTGTGGGATACTGTAAAAGCAACAGCGACGAGGCAATATATTGCAATACATGCTCACATCAAAAGGATGGAGAAACTTCACGTAAATGACCGAACTGTACACCTCAAAGAACCACCACCACCACAACAATGCAATCATAAAAGTACTAGAGAGAAAGAAATAATTAACATCAGGGCAGAGTTCAATGAAATGGAGACCCCCAAAACGATACAAAGGATCAGCGAAACACAAAGTTGTTTTTTGAGAAGATAAATAAAATAGACAAACCATTAGCTTTGCCCACTCTCACCACACTCATTCAACATAGTACTGAAAGCCCTAACCAGAGCAATCAAGCAAGACAAAGAAATAAAGGGCATTCAGATTGGGAAGGACAAAGTCAAGTTGTCCCTGTTTGCAGATGACGCGATCTTATAGATAGAAAACCTAAAGGCTACCAGAACGCCCTTACGGCTGACTAACAATTTTAATAATTTTGCGGGGTACAAAATCAACACCCACAGATCAGGAGCATTTTTATACTCCGATAATGAACTGGCAGAAAAAGAAATCAAGAAAGCAAGCCCATTTACAATAGTCACCCCCAAGATAAAATACCTAGGAACCAATTGAACCAAGGAGGTTAATGCAGATCTCTACAATGAAAACTACCAAACACCAGTGAGAGAAATTAAAGAGCACCCAAAAATAGTGGAATGACATACCAGGCTCTGGTACGGGAAGAATTAACATCGTGAAAATGTCCTTTCTACCCATAGCAGTCTACAAATTCAACGCAATCTCCGTCAAAATAGCAACAACTTTCTTCACAGAAATAGAAAAAGCAGTGCTAACATTCATATGGAATACGAAAAGATCCTGAATAGCCAAAGCAATTTTGAGCTTAAAAGCACCCCAAAAACAGAAAGGCTGGAGGCATAACACCACCCAATTTCAAATTCTATGACAAGGCTCAAAACAGCATGGTGATGGCATAGAAACAGACACTCAGATCAATGGAACAGGATAGAAAACCCAGGAATAATCAATTTGCCTACTTACAGCCAACCGATTTTTGACAAAGCAAACCAGAACATACGCTGTGGAAAAGACAGCCTCTTCAGGAAATAAACGGTGCCCGCAAAATTGGACAATCCACATGCAGAAGAATGAAACTGGACCAGCATCTCACCATATGCCAAAATCGACTCGAAATGGATTAAAGACCAGAATATAAGACCCCAAACCATTACATGACTGAAGGAAAACAGAGGGGAAACACTCCAGGAAGTAGGTGGGGGCAAAGGCTTTATGAATAAGACCCGAAACCCACAAGCAACAATATAAAAACTAAACAAATGAGCTAATGTCAAACTAAGAAGCTTCCACACAGCAAAGGAAACAATCAACAGAGCAGAAAGGCACCCTAAAAAAAGGGAGAAAATATGTGTAAACTATACGTCTGCCAAGGGCTTAATATCCAGAACATACCAAGAACTCAAACAGCTGTACAGTATGAAAACAAGTAATCCGATTTAAAACTGGGCAAACGAGATGAATAGACATTTTTCAAAGACATACAAATGGCCAACGGTACACGAAAAAATGCTCAGCATCACTAGTCATCAGAGAAATGCAAATCAAAACCACATTGAGATATCATGTCAACCCAGATAGACTGGCCATTGTTAAAAAGACCATTAATAAGAAATGCTACTGAGGATATGAGGAAAGGAGAACTCTTCTCCAATGTTGGTGGGACTGTAAATTAGCACAGTCACTATGGAAAACAGTAAAGAAGTTTCCTCCAATACAGATAGTACTACCATATGATCCAGCAGTTCCACTACTGGGTATATATCCAAAGAAATGGAAGTCATATGGAAGGGACACCTGCACTCCCATGTTCACTGCAGCTTTACTTACAATAGCCAAAATATAGAACCAACCTCAGTGCCCTTCGACAGATGACTGGATAAAAAAAATGTGATACACGTACACCATGGAATAATACTCAGTGATAAAGGAAAAGAATGAAATTCTGCCATCGGTAACAACCTGGATGAGTCTGGAGAAAATTATGTTGTGTGAAATAAGCCAGACAAGGGAAGATAAATATCACATGCTCTCACTTATAACTAGGTAGAAAGGAAGGAAGGAAGGAAGGAAGGAAGGAAGGAAGGAAGGAAGGAAGGAAGGAAGGAAGGAAGGAAGGAAGGAAGGAAGGAAGGAAGCAAAGGACTACAACAGTTCCTTGAACTTTCAGAAGGACAGAAGAAACCAATGGTTACTAGAGATGAGGGGATGGACGGAGGGAGGGAGTTGGGGGCGTGATGGGTCAGGCAAAGGGCATAAAGAAAAATCATGATTTGTAATAATGAATATGCTAATAAAAATAATTTAAAAAGTAAGACTTTAAAACACAAAAAGAATGCCATTATTGACATTCCAGAAAATTCCAGCTATGTGGATAACATTAAAAACCAGCTGTCAAGCTAAATCCTTTATCAGTACAAATTTTGATATTTCTTCAAATTGGGAGGAGAATGTTGGTTTCGATGTACAATGTCTGGTCACTCCCAGCCTCATCTATTTGTCACTGACGACCCTGGGACAGACGGAAAAAAAAAAAAAAACGGTTTCTGCAACTTTTAAAATACAGACACGCCCTCCACCACCAACTTTCAATGTCTACAAAACGTCCTTGGGTTCTAGTATTCTTGCACATGTTTGTTCTCTTACAGGAAATTTGCTCCTTAGGATTTCACTGCAATGTGCTTCTGGATCCCATGCCATGATTTATCTCTGAGGACCCCAGTTTCCCTGGATCCATTTCACCCCGTGCCTGGCCACCTGTGTGGCACACACACATAGGAGCAGGAGGACAAGGCTTTGAGATGGGGAACCTGCACAAACAATTATCTGGGTTTAGGTCTGCAGGTTATTAAGGTTTTCCGTTTCAACTTCCACAGCTAGAACGAAAGTGTAGAAATCTGTTTTCTAGTTAAAATCTGTTCACATCCCAAGTGTTTTTTAAGTTACTTAACAAGCCTTTGGTAGTCCGAAATACCGGGAAGTGTGCCTGTAACTAGAAACACCAGAAACTTCCATTTCAAAATTGTCATAAACCAGGGATACTTTAGAAAAACCTTTTCAGCCCACTTCGTGCCTTGAGTAATGGTGGGTAAACAGTGGAAACCAAGAGAGGCAACATGGAAGCAAACGGATATAAAAGCACAAGGGAGACATCGTGCTCTTGGGGAGAACTAAAATGCAAATTGTGTCTGTAAACGAAAGAAATTATACAGAAATCCCAGAAAAACAATTGACTGAAAATCAGAAGAACGATCCCATGTTCATCTCATCACCTTGAGAACACGAAGGATACTTTTGTACAGGCAGCACACCTCCTTAAAGCAGCAGCAGAGTGCTTCGTGCACAGCAAGGCCTAGTTCACCGAGCAGCTGGAACTGTGCCCACACCCAGAGGGCAGCACCAGTCACGTGGGTGCAGAGGAGGTTGTCCCGGTGAACTCCACAAGCGGCAGCAACGCTCGGCTCTACGCCACAGGACTTCTGACAACGGACACAGTCGCACAGACTGCAAGTGGACCCCACATCAGCCTCAAGACCTCCCCCACCCGAAAACATCTCCACAGCCAGCCAGGGAGGCAAAGGAAGGGTCTTCATGGCGTGCAGAGTTACAATGAATCTGTGTTCACGCTGCCCCCTCCCACTGTACCCGTCGAGACCCAGACGATGTGCCCTGCTACTACAAAGTCGAAGAGATGTTTGATGGGGGCAGAGCGGAAGAGGCACATTGAATTTGGATCATTTTACCCATGACCCTTCTCTCCTCCCAACCCTCTTTGCGAAAGATGACATTTCTGGGGAAACAGAAGGTGATCAGAAGCAAGTAGCTCAAATGTATGTCCCTTGTAAATTTCGGATATCCATCAATTTCAATTTTGAGATATAGAGAAGTGCTGGGAAGGTTAATTGGCCCTATCAGTGTCAGTGAAGAGCTGATGGAAGAAGTGCGAAAGGCCAAAGGAGAAAACCCATGAGTAGAGAAATTAGCCTTCGGCTAATCTTATCTTCTCTGCTTCCATATATCCCTGTCCGTCCTCAAAAGTTGAGTGAGGTAGGAGATGATAAGATTGAGATTAGGGCAAATTATTTCCCCATCTTTTCCTTTCTCCAGTGCACAGTCTCCTCAACCCGCACACTTGGAGTCTCAGGGTCAGCTCTCCAATACTGGTCGACACAGAGGAAAACCAACTGAACCAAAACGAATCCACCGAATTATCTCTGCTGTGCTTATTTATACCTTCCCGGGTTTTCTTTCCTTTACTGTTAAGTGCCTATAATCAACTTCCATCATTTTAGCAGAGTACTAAAGAGTGACTGCTCCCAACCCCTTCAGATAGGTGATGCTTATGTTTACATCTGCTTATCAGCTCTGTCAAAGTGCTGTTTCGTGGAGGTGCTGTAATTTGATGAACACATGAGACATGCTATTTGCTAGCAAGAAATTCTCAGCTCAAACAAGCTAAGGTGTATGGAGATTCAGTATAACACAGTAATTGGTTAACTCAGTTTACTTGGGACTCCATTTCTTAGGTCTTGGGCTGTTTACATAACCAAAAGGAGTGTGTGTGTGTGTGTGTGTGTGTGTGTGTGTGTGTGTGTGTGTGTGTGTACCACACTTGAACTAGCACCTACCTGCACAAGTACCCCCCTGCCAAGTGATGTGTTTAAAGGCCAACAAAAAGGAAAACACAGAACACATTTATAATCCTGAAAATCTAGGGCTACTTAACCTTTCTGCTGCTTAATTTTAAAGGCAAAAAATGTACTATGAGCAGCATAAATAAGAACTGATTTGAGCATAGTTTTATAATAGATAAAATGTACCTGATGGGTCTAATTCAAATTTCTAAAATCTAACTGTGCCGCATTAGTCTGAGATACAAGATCTAAAGCTGCATGATCTAATCTGAGAATTTACGGACCTGTTTGAAATACCTTCATTTGATTAATTTGAAATGGAGGCCAGGGTATGACCTCTAACAGTCTGATCTTTAATAACCGCTCAAGAGATGAGGCAGGAAGTCAGTCGCGCTTAGAATTCTATGCACTTTCCTCTAGTGAGCACACCCTGCGGTTCCACGCGTGCACGCACACCCCTCGCTCACTGCGGGATCTACAGAGCAGCTGTACATGCCCTTCAAAACTCAAATGCGTGTTATGTGGGTGTGCGGTATAGGGGTAGGACATGAAAAAACTCCCACCTGTCCAGTCCGAGAGAAATTTAACTCCTGAGAAGCACACCTTAGTTGAACATCAGATGCAACACTAATTTGCAGAGGTTCCCACAACATAGGAACAAAAGGGCTGACGTTATGTGTTGATAGCAGATCGTGTGTGAAAACTAAAGTTTTATACGGGGCTGTACGAAGACTAACTGAGGTCTGGAAAATGAGGAATTTTAAATGCTGGACAGTCTCTATACTCAGATTCCGCTGAAGACAATGCAAATACTTATAAGAGCCTGATAATAAAAACAGATTAAAAAAACTTAATCATCAAGGTGAAGCATTTAGTAATGAGGTTTGTACAGCTTTTCGGAAAACACTGACTGGAAGTCCCAACCGGCTAGAGGTAGGCCAGTGTCAGGAGGCATCCCGGACATGGGCATTAGCTTCCAGCACTGATGGTGCAGCCAGTGTCGATGATAAGAATTAAAACACAACTGCAACCCCCAGTCCTGGACAGGCTCAGGAAGCGGCTATCTGGAAAGAGTGGGAGGGGTCCAGGAGGCCAGCCCCCAGGTGATACATACGTTTGCACAACAGTGACGGCGAGCCACTGGAAGTCTTTTCCAGCTGTACTGCGCTGTAATTGTGGTCGCTTGCTCAGGACAGCATGCTGCTTTCACAAGTTGTCTCCTTCCTGAGGGATTTGCTCCTAGAAAAAGCCACCACCGCCTTCTTCACTGTGCCTTCTTCTTCTTCTTTTTCTTTTTTTTCCTGGAGCTTGTCTCTTCTGCAGAGAAGAGCTTTTAACACCTCCCTGGATAGTCAGTAAAACCCCAAGCATTAAGAAGGCCAGAAAATACACGTCCACTTCATTTCACTGAAAAAGAAAGGTCATGATCCTATCCCTTCTTTGGGTCATCCACCCTGAGTCTGCACACCACATTTGCTCAGCAGCAGTCTGGCTACCCTTGCACATCCAGCAAACCCTTAGCACTCCTTCCTCTTATTCAGGATTCCAACTTTTTGAGCGACAAGAAGATCCCTGACACAGAGGGATCCTTGCTGAGGTATGAGAGCAGTGACACAGGATGCAAGAAGAGCACAAATGATGTTTCTTTATCCTCTGCCAAGCCCAGGGCACGCTTGGTGCTGCCATTCTCCTCCTGGGTGCAGCAGCAAACGCTTCTTCGTCAGTTCTATGATCCAACACTGCCGCCCTTAAAAATTAAGTCACCTCAAAAGTTACATAAGTATTTGAAAATACTCAAGAAAACTCTCCAAACACTGCTAGTTACACTTTGCTTGTCATAAATGGAACATCAATCTGAGCCCCAGGACAGGCCAGAGACAAGAACCTGTGATTTCCAGCCAGGCCTGAATTCTCCCCAAATTCCACAGAGTACCAAAACAGGACAATCTTGGCAGGAGCCAAGGGCAGCCTCCTCTACCCTGAAGCAGGCCATGCCTGGAGTCCTTGGCATGAACCGAGGGCAGCATCTCCTGCCTGGAAGCAGTCATGAAGCACACCGAAACACCACTTCCACGTGGGTGGGCCACTGTTGCTTTGCCTCCCACAGATCTGTCCCCCCTTTTCCCCTGGGTGATGGAGCTGCCAAAGATTCCTCAAAGCCCATCTCTTTTGAGCAGTGAGAAGCCCCGGGCTTCTCTTCCTGCATTTATTCTCCAGACCAAGAAGTTACAGGAAGAGACATAGGTGGGGTTTTGAACATAGGTTCAGTTTTACAAGTTTTGCAATAGAAGCTGGTAACATTCAGTCAAAACAAGTCAGATGACACTCTGTTAGGCAATTAAGTGATCCACTATAACAAAGCCTTGATTTACCCGAAATTCCTTTTCCCTCTAGCAGCTTTTTAGTAACGTTGCCTATCAATTAGTCACTTGTCTGTCTTAGAATCAGCAGCCTTGCTGTGTTATGATTCTTTTCCTGCAACAGAGACTCGATGCCCGGGGGTTAAAATTCCTGTCCTTTGCAAGGTCAATATTTGAAACTGCAAGGCTTTTGGTGACTAAAGTCACCTATTACCCAAGAGCAGTAATAGGAAATTAATGTAATACATTAAAAAAGGTAATTGCCTTCCTTAACCACGAAGATGGCATTTTATAAAATTAGCTGCTTCTCTTAAAAGGCAACCTTCATTATCCTTTACCTACTCTTTAAAGACTATACAAACAGGAATAAGTAAATTATGGATAAAATGTTCTATAACTGGGAGAACTCAACGGCCAGTTGCCCACAGCTTACCTGCTGGTGTCCTGTGACACATATTGAAGCCTCCGTTGTACTTTGAGGAAAAATGTTCAAAACATGCCCAAAGTTCTACCCAGCAGCCGCCCCGGGAACCTGCATGCACTTCTGTCCCACTGCGAGTGGCAACCACATCGGCGGTGCTGGACTCGGGTCAGCCCTGCTGGAATGGCAGTGAAAGAGAAACTCATGTTTCAGCACAGCTAAGACGTAAACGTGCAAGTGCAATTTTTAGTGAACAGTGTCGCGTATACATTTACAGGCGGCCAAGGGATAACTCTGTGACCAAAGGAAAACAAAACCTATTCTAGAAAAACAGCAGCTCTGCCTTTCAGGGATGAGACAACCCTGCAAGCTGCTGAGCTCTCTGCTGGTCACCGGTGATGTCATCCCGGTAGCACTGACCCTGTCACCGCCAGAGGTGCCTCACCCAGTCCCCTCCCATCTGTCCGCTGGACTGGAGGGGCGCCATTCTGTCCACACAGCTTCCTTGAGCACCTGCACCCTTGGGGCCTGCTTGTTGGGAGGAAAGCTGTCACCCGCGGCAGCTGGCTTAAACCTTAGCAGCAGGAGGAACAGCTGCCCGTGGCCAGGCCACTGCCCCAGATGAAACTGTTGCTGCCGGGCCTGGCCATCTCTTCCCAACGGAAATAAGTTGTTTGGGGTTCAGCAGACTCTAGAATGAAGCGGGCCCCTTGGGCACAGGGAGCAACAGCACATCCTAGTGGGCTAATTTCCCCAAAGCTTGAAACTAGGTGTCTTGTCTCACTCCAAGGATGGCTGTGGCACTACAGCATCGCTGGACGCTGGGTGGCAGTAGAGGGCCTCACAGAAACCAGGCACAGACAATCTGGCCTCCAGCAAAGGAATGATGCTAATGCGCTCCTCTGGGTAGAATTTGCACAATAACCCACATGGAAGTCGCAGCAGGACAGGGATGAAAACTATGGGGCAAGAGGTCAAGTCTGCACAATCCCAACCAACCCCACAGATGCCCATGTCCAGTAACCGCACACACTGGATGGCTCCCCACAGGCAAAGGAACAGGTGAGACACACCCCTTCTCTGTACCTGGTGACGGATTCAGGGAAGTCAGGCTCCAGGCCCTCTCTCACTCCCACCGTGTCCTGAATCCTCACCATCAGCTACAGCTGCAAGGACTGTTTCTCTTCTGTGAACCTGCAAGCTAAGGGTCTGAAGCGACACAGTGGAGAAAGCATGCGAGGAAATTCTGCTCCACTTTTCCACCTCAGTGAGGCACGTGCACAATGTAGTTTCCCATCTCAACTGTTGCTTCGCTGTCAAGATTTCTTTTGGTGTGAGAGACCAAGGTGTCAGTAGCAAAAGAAAATGTTTTGCTTTTGCTCCCCTCAGTATGCTTCAACATTTCCAAGTGAATTTCACGTCACAAGGGGAGATGGGGATTGCCCTCAACTGGAATGTGGGTCACCTCCCAGCTGTGTGGTGATGTGTCTGGGGCCAAGGCCAGAGCTGCTGCTTTTCCAGATTTTCCAAGCCAGAAACAAGCACTGTTCACTTTAATAAGGTTAAGTTTAAACCGACATCCTTTTTTGGTGCCTAAACTGTTGACTACATACCCCAGCAAGACAGAAGCGTGTGAAAGCCGTCCATTCACACTCCCCTTCTCCCAGACGGCCACATGCGCATATCCCCAGAGCTGAAGGCACTGTGCAAAGCACGGTGCAGTATATGCGGCCAGTAACCGTGTGTTCTTCTCACTGAACACTTCCAGGGTTGCATCAAGTAAAAGTTGCCTCAACTTTCACTGAAGTAGATAAAAGCTGCAAAAACCCTTACTGATTTCCTAAGTTTACTTCTCTAAGTCCCAAAAGCTAAGACTATAACTACGTTAGCGTTCATGTATGACAAACAAATATTAAATAGTTTACACCTTTATACCAATTTATCTGTAGCTCGTGCAGGTCCAATTGGACCTGGCAGACATCTACAGAACATTTCATGCAACAACTAGAGAATACACATTTTTTCTCATCGGCACATGGAACATTCTCCAGGATAGACCACATGTTAGGTCACAAAACAGGTTTCAGCAAATTTTTCAAAGCTGACATCATTCCTAGTATCTTTTCTGACCACAATTGACTAGCACTGGAAATCAATTACAAGCGAATTTCTGGAAACTACTCCAGTGCATGAAAACTGAACAACAGGCTCCCGAATGACCTATGGGTCCAAGAAGAAATTAAAAAGGAAATCAAAAACGTTCTTGAAACTAATGAAAAAAGATGCATCCTACCAAAACCTGTGGGATACTGTAAAAGCAACAGCGACGAGGCAATATATTGCAATACATGCTCACATCAAAAGGATGGAGAAACTTCACGTAAATGACCGAACTGTACACCTCAAAGAACCACCACCACCACAACAATGCAATCATAAAAGTACTAGAGAGAAAGAAATAATTAACATCAGGGCAGAGTTCAATGAAATGGAGACCCCCAAAACGATACAAAGGATCAGCGAAACACAAAGTTGTTTTTTGAGAAGATAAATAAAATAGACAAACCATTAGCTTTGCCCACTCTCACCACACTCATTCAACATAGTACTGAAAGCCCTAACCAGAGCAATCAAGCAAGACAAAGAAATAAAGGGCATTCAGATTGGGAAGGACAAAGTCAAGTTGTCCTTGTTTGCAGATGACGCGATCTTATAGATAGAAAACCTAAAGGCTACCAGAACGCCCTTACGGCTGACTAACAATTTTAATAATTTTGCGGGGTACAAAATCAACACCCACAGATCAGGAGCATTTTTATACTCCGATAATGAACTGGCAGAAAAAGAAATCAAGAAAGCAAGCCCATTTACAATAGTCACCCCCAAGATAAAATACCTAGGAACCAATTGAACCAAGGAGGTTAATGCAGATCTCTACAATGAGAACTACCAAACACCAGTGAGAGAAATTAAAGAGCACCCAAAAATAGTGGAATGACATACCAGGCTCTGGTACGGGAAGAATTAACATCGTGAAAATGTCCTTTCTACCCATAGCAGTCTACAAATTCAACGCAATCTCCGTCAAAATAGCAACAACTTTCTTCACAGAAATAGAAAAAGCAGTGCTAACATTCATATGGAATACGAAAAGATCCTGAATAGCCAAAGCAATTTTGAGCTTAAAAGCACTCCAAAAACAGAAAGGCTGGAGGCATAACACCACCCAATTTCAAATTCTATGACAAGGCTCAAAACAGCATGGTGATGGCATAGAAACAGACACTCAGATCAATGGAACAGGATAGAAAACCCAGGAATAATCAATTTGCCTACTTACAGCCAACCGATTTTTGACAAAGCCAACCAGAACATACGCTGTGGAAAAGACAGCCTCTTCAGGAAATAAACGGTGCCCGCAAAATTGGACAATCCACATGCAGAAGAATGAAACTGGACCAGCATCTCACCATATGCCAAAATCGACTCGAAATGGATTAAAGACCAGAATATAAGACCCCAAACCATTACATGACTGAAGGAAAACAGAGGGGAAACACTCCAGGAAGTAGGTGGGGGCAAAGGCTTTATGAATAAGACCCGAAAACCCACAAGCAACAACATAAAAACTAAACAAATGAGCTAATGTCAAACTAAGAAGCTTCCACACAGCAAAGGAAACAATCAACAGAGCAGAAAGGCACCCTAAAAAAAGGGAGAAAATATGTGTAAACTATACGTCTGCCAAGGGCTTAATATCCAGAACATACCAAGAACTCAAACAGCTGTACAGTATGAAAACAAGTAATCCGATTTAAAACTGGGCAAACGAGATGAATAGACATTTTTCAAAGACATACAAATGGCCAACGGTACACGAAAAAATGCTCAGCATCACTAGTCATCAGAGAAATGCAAATCAAAACCACATTGAGATATCATGTCAACCCAGATAGACTGGCCATTGTTAAAAAGACCATTAATAAGAAATGCTACTGAGGATATGAGGAAAGGAGAACTCTTCTCCAATGTTGGTGGGACTGTAAATTAGCACAGTCACTATGGAAAACAGTAAAGAAGTTTCCTCCAATACAGATAGTACTACCATATGATCCAGCAGTTCCACTACTGGGTATATATCCAAAGAAATGGAAGTCATATGGAAGGGACACCTGCACTCCCATGTTCACTGCAGCTTTACTTACAATAGCCAAAATATAGAACCAACCTCAGTGCCCTTCGACAGATGACTGGATAAAAAAAATGTGATACACGTACACCATGGAATAATACTCAGTGATAAAGGAAAAGAATGAAATTCTGCCATCGGTAACAACCTGGATGAGTCTGGAGAAAATTATGTTGTGTGAAATAAGCCAGACAAGGGAAGATAAATATCACATGCTCTCACTTATAACTAGGTAGAAAGGAAGGAAGGAAGGAAGGAAGGAAGGAAGGAAGGAAGGAAGGAAGGAAGGAAGGAAGGAAGGAAGCAAAGGACTACAACAGTTCCTTGAACTTTCAGAAGGACAGAAGAAACCAATGGTTACTAGAGATGAGGGGATGGACGGAGGGAGGGAGTTGGGGGCGTGATGGGTCAGGCAAAGGGCATAAAGAAAAATCATGATTTGTAATAATGAATATGCTAATAAAAATAATTTAAAAAGTAAGACACTTTAAAACACAAAAAGAATGCCATTATTGACATTCCAGAAAATTCCAGCTATGTGGATAACATTAAAAACCAGCTGTCAAGCTAAATCCTTTATCAGTACAAATTTTGATATTTCTTCAAATTGGGAGGAGAATGTTGGTTTCGATGTACAATGTCTGGTCACTCCCAGCCTCATCTATTTGTCACTGACGACCCTGGGACAGACGGAAAAAAAAAAAAAAACGGTTTCTGCAACTTTTAAAATACAGACACGCCCTCCACCACCAACTTTCAATGTCTACAAAACGTCCTTGGGTTCTAGTATTCTTGCACATGTTTGTTCTCTTACAGGAAATTTGCTCCTTAGGATTTCACTGCAATGTGCTTCTGGATCCCATGCCATGATTTATCTCTGAGGACCCCTGTTTCCCTGGATCCATTTCACCCCGTGCCTGGCCACCTGTGTGGCACACACACATAGGAGCAGGAGGACAAGGCTTTGAGATGGGGAACCCGCACAAGCAATTATCTGGGTTTAGGTCTGCAGGTTATTAAGGTTTTCCGTTTCAACTTCCACAGCTAGAACGAAAGTGTAGAAATCTGTTTTCTAGTTAAAATCTGTTCACATCCCAAGTGTTTTTTAAGTTACTTAACAAGCCTTTGGTAGTCCGAAATACCGGGAAGTGTGCCTGTAACTAGAAACACCAGAAACTTCCATTTCAAAATTGTCATAAACCAGGGATACTTTAGAAAAACCTTTTCAGCCCACTTCGTGCCTTGAGTAATGGTGGGTAAACAGTGGAAACCAAGAGAGGCAACATGGAAGCAAACGGATATAAAAGCACAAGGGAGACATCGTGCTCTTGGGGAGAACTAAAATGCAAATTGTGTCTGTAAACGAAAGAAATTATACAGAAATCCCAGAAAAACAATTGACTGTAAATCAGAAGAACGATCCCATGTTCATCTCATCACCTTGAGAACACGAAGGATACTTTTGTACAGGCAGCACACCTCCTTAAAGCAGCAGCAGAGTGCTTCGTGCACAGCAAGGCCTAGTTCACTGAGCAGCTGGACCTGTGCCCACACCCAGAGGGCAGCACCAGCCACGTGGGTGCAGAGGAGGTTGTCCCGGTGAACTCCACAAGCGGCAGCAACGCTAGGCTCTACGCCACAGGACTTCTGACAACGGACACAGTCGCACAGACTGCAAGTGGACCCCACATCAGCCTCAAGAACTCCCCCACCCGAAAACATCTCCACAGCCAGCCAGGGAGGCAAAGGAAGGGTCTTCATGGCGTGCAGAGTTACAATGAATCTGTGTTCACGCTGCCCCCTCCCACTGTACCCGTCGAGACCCAGACGATGTGCCCTGCTACTACAAAGTCGAAGAGATGTTTGATGGGGGCAGAGCGGAAGAGGCACATTGAATTTGGATCATTTTACCCATGACCCTTCTCTCCTCCCAACCCTCTTTGCGAAAGATGACATTTCTGGGGAAACAGAAGGTGATCAGAAGCAAGTAGCTCAAATGTATGTCCCTTGTAAATTTCGGATATCCATCAATTTCAATTTTGAGATATAGAGAAGTGCTGGGAAGGTTAATTGGCCGTATCAGTGTCAGTGAAGAGCTGATGGAAGAAGTGCGAAAGGCCAAAGGAGAAAACCCATGAGTAGAGAAATTAGCCTTCGGCTAATCTTATCTTCTCTGCTTCCATATATCCCTGTCCGTCCTCAAAAGTTGAGTGAGGTAGGAGATGATAAGATTGAGATTAGGGCAAATTATTTCCCCATCTTTTCCTTTCTCCAGTGCACAGTCTCCTCAACCCGCACACTTGGAGTCTCAGGGTCAGCTCTCCAATACTGGTCGACACAGAGGAAAACCAACTGAACCAAAACGAATCCACCGAATTATCTCTGCTGTGCTTATTTATACCTTCCCGGGTTTTCTTTCCTTTACTGTTAAGTGCCTATAATCAACTTCCATCATTTTAGCAGAGTACTAAAGAGTGACTGCTCCCAACCCCTTCAGATAGGTGATGCTTATGTTTACATCTGCTTATCAGCTCTGTCAAAGTGCTGTTTCGTGGAGGTGCTGTAATTTGATGAACACATGAGACATGCTATTTGCTAGCAAGAAATTCTCAGCTCAAACAAGCTAAGGTGTATGGAGATTCAGTATAACACAGTAATTGGTTAACTCAGTTTACTTGGGACTCCATTTCTTAGGTCTTGGGCTGTTTACATAACCAAAAGGAGTGTGTGTGTGTGTGTGTGTGTGTGTGTGTGTGTGTGTGTGTGTGTGTGTGTGTGTGTACCACACTTGAACTAGCACCTACCTGCACAAGTACCCCCCTGCCAAGTGATGTGTTTAAAGGCCAACAAAAAGGAAAACACAGAACACATTTATAATCCTGAAAATCTAGGGCTACTTAACCTTTCTGCTGCTTAATTTTAAAGGCAAAAAATGTACTATGAGCAGCATAAATAAGAACTGATTTGAGCATAGTTTTATAATAGATAAAATGTACCTGATGGGTCTAATTCAAATTTCTAAAATCTAACTGTGCCGCATTAGTCTGAGATACAAGATCTAAAGCTGCATGATCTAATCTGAGAATTTACGGACCTGTTTGAAATACCTTCATTTGATTAATTTGAAATGGAGGCCAGGGTATGACCTCTAACAGTCTGATCTTTAATAACCGCTCAAGAGATGAGGCAGGAAGTCAGTCGCGCTTAGAATTCTATGCACTTTCCTCTAGTGAGCACACCCTGCGGTTCCACGCGTGCAAGCACACCCCTCGCTCACTGCGGGATCTACAGAGCAGCTGTACATGCCCTTCAAAACTCAAATGCGTGTTATGTGGGTGTGCGGTATAGGGGTAGGACATGAAAAAACTCCCACCTGTCCAGTCCGAGAGAAATTTAACTCCTGAGAAGCACACCTTAGTTGAACATCAGAT
Organism: Cynocephalus volans; assembly: GCF_027409185.1. Classification (NCBI taxonomy): domain Eukaryota; kingdom Metazoa; phylum Chordata; class Mammalia; order Dermoptera; family Cynocephalidae; genus Cynocephalus; species Cynocephalus volans. The sequence goes on from NW_026902375.1 coordinate 720,304, forward strand.
GCAACACTAATTTGCAGAGGTTCCCACAACATAGGAACAAAAGGGCTGACGTTATGTGTTGATAGCAGATCGTGTGTGAAAACTAAAGTTTTATACGGGGCTGTACGAAGACTAACTGAGGTCTGGAAAATGAGGAATTTTAAATGCTGGACAGTCTCTATACTCAGATTCCGCTGAAGACAATGCAAATACTTATAAGAGCCTGATAATAAAAACAGATTAAAAAAACTTAATCATCAAGGTGAAGCATTTAGTAATGAGGTTTGTACAGCTTTTTGGAAAACACTGACTGGAAGTCCCAACCGGCTAGAGGTAGGCCAGTGTCAGGAGGCATCCCGGACATGGGCATTAGCTTCCAGCACTGATGGTGCAGCCAGTGTCGATGATAAGAATTAAAACACAACTGCAACCCCCAGTCCTGGACAGGCTCAGGAAGCGGCTATCTGGAAAGAGTGGGAGGGGTCCAGGAGGCCAGCCCCCAGGTGATACATACGTTTGCACAACAGTGACGGCGAGCCACTGGAAGTCTTTTCCAGCTGTACTGCGCTGTAATTGTGGTCGCTTGCTCAGGACAGCATGCTGCTTTCACAAGTTGTCTCCTTCCTGAGGGATTTGCTCCTAGAAAAAGCCACCACCGCCTTCTTCACTGTGCCTTCTTCTTCTTCTTTTTCTTTTTTTTCCTGGAGCTTGTCTCTTCTGCAGAGAAGAGCTTTTAACACCTCCCTGGATAGTCAGTAAAACCCCAAGCATTAAGAAGGCCAGAAAATACACGTCCACTTCATTTCACTGAAAAAGAAAGGTCATGATCCTATCCCTTCTTTGGGTCATCCACCCTGAGTCTGCACACCACATTTGCTCAGCAGCAGTCTGGCTACCCTTGCACATCCAGCAAACCCTTAGCACTCCTTCCTCTTATTCAGGATTCCAACTTTTTGAGCGACAAGAAGATCCCTGACACAGAGGGATCCTTGCTGAGGTATGAGAGCAGTGACACAGGATGCAAGAAGAGCACAAATGATGTTTCTTTATCCTCTGCCAAGCCCAGGGCACGCTTGGTGCTGCCATTCTCCTCCTGGGTGCAGCAGCAAACGCTTCTTCGTCAGTTCTATGATCCAACACTGCCGCCCTTAAAAATTAAGTCACCTCAAAAGTTACATAAGTATTTGAAAATACTCAAGAAAACTCTCCAAACACTGCTAGTTACACTTTGCTTGTCATAAATGGAACATCAATCTGAGCCCCAGGACAGGCCAGAGACAAGAACCTGTGATTTCCAGCCAGGCCTGAATTCTCCCCAAATTCCACAGAGTACCAAAACAGGACAATCTTGGCAGGAGCCAAGGGCAGCCTCCTCTACCCTGAAGCAGGCCATGCCTGGAGTCCTTGGCATGAACCGAGGGCAGCATCTCCTGCCTGGAAGCAGTCATGAAGCACACCGAAACACCACTTCCACGTGGGTGGGCCACTGTTGCTTTGCCTCCCACAGATCTGTCCCCCCTTTTCCCCTGGGTGATGGAGCTGCCAAAGATTCCTCAAAGCCCATCTCTTTTGAGCAGTGAGAAGCCCCGGGCTTCTCTTCCTGCATTTATTCTCCAGACCAAGAAGTTACAGGAAGAGACATAGGTGGGGTTTTGAACATAGGTTCAGTTTTACAAGTTTTGCAATAGAAGCTGGTAACATTCAGTCAAAACAAGTCAGATGACACTCTGTTAGGCAATTAAGTGATCCACTATAACAAAGCCTTGATTTACCCGAAATTCCTTTTCCCTCTAGCAGCTTTTTAGTAACGTTGCCTATCAATTAGTCACTTGTCTGTCTTAGAATCAGCAGCCTTGCTGTGTTATGATTCTTTTCCTGCAACAGAGACTCGATGCCCGGGGGTTAAAATTCCTGTCCTTTGCAAGGTCAATATTTGAAACTGCAAGGCTTTTGGTGACTAAAGTCACCTATTACCCAAGAGCAGTAATAGGAAATTAATGTAATACATTAAAAAAGGTAATTGCCTTCCTTAACCACGAAGATGGCATTTTATAAAATTAGCTGCTTCTCTTAAAAGGCAACCTTCATTATCCTTTACCTACTCTTTAAAGACTATACAAACAGGAATAAGTAAATTATGGATAAAATGTTCTATAACTGGGAGAACTCAACGGCCAGTTGCCCACAGCTTACCTGCTGGTGTCCTGTGACACATATTGAAGCCTCCGTTGTACTTTGAGGAAAAATGTTCAAAACATGCCCAAAGTTCTACCCAGCAGCCGCCCCGGGAACCTGCATGCACTTCTGTCCCACTGCGAGTGGCAACCACATCGGCGGTGCTGGACTCGGGTCAGCCCTGCTGGAATGGCAGTGAAAGAGAAACTCATGTTTCAGCACAGCTAAGACGTAAACGTGCAAGTGCAATTTTTAGTGAACAGTGTCGCGTATACATTTACAGGCGGCCAAGGGATAACTCTGTGACCAAAGGAAAACAAAACCTATTCTAGAAAAACAGCAGCTCTGCCTTTCAGGGATGAGACAACCCTGCAAGCTGCTGAGCTCTCTGCTGGTCACCGGTGATGTCATCCCGGTAGCACTGACCCTGTCACCGCCAGAGGTGCCTCACCCAGTCCCCTCCCATCTGTCCGCTGGACTGGAGGGGCGCCATTCTGTCCACACAGCTTCCTTGAGCACCTGCACCCTTGGGGCCTGCTTGTTGGGAGGAAAGCTGTCACCCGCGGCAGCTGGCTTAAACCTTAGCAGCAGGAGGAACAGCTGCCCGTGGCCAGGCCACTGCCCCAGATGAAACTGTTGCTGCCGGGCCTGGCCATCTCTTCCCAACGGAAATAAGTTGTTTGGGGTTCAGCAGACTCTAGAATGAAGCGGGCCCCTTGGGCACAGGGAGCAACAGCACATCCTAGTGGGCTAATTTCCCCAAAGCTTGAAACTAGGTGTCTTGTCTCACTCCAAGGATGGCTGTGGCACTACAGCATCGCTGGACGCTGGGTGGCAGTAGAGGGCCTCACAGAAACCAGGCACAGACAATCTGGCCTCCAGCAAAGGAATGATGCTAATGCGCTCCTCTGGGTAGAATTTGCACAATAACCCACATGGAAGTCGCAGCAGGACAGGGATGAAAACTATGGGGCAAGAGGTCAAGTCTGCACAATCCCAACCAACCCCACCGATGCCCATGTCCAGTAACGGCACACACTGGATGGCTCCCCACAGGCAAAGGAACAGGTGAGACACACCCCTTCTCTGTACCTGGTGACGGATTCAGGGAAGTCAGGCTCCAGGCCCTCTCTCACTCCCACCGTGTCCTGAATCCTCACCATCAGCTACAGCTGCAAGGACTGTTTCTCTTCTGTGAACCTGCAAGCTAAGGGTCTGAAGCGACACAGTGGAGAAAGCATGCGAGGAAATTCTGCTCCACTTTTCCACCTCAGTGAGGCACGTGCACAATGTAGTTTCCCATCTCAACTGTTGCTTCGCTGTCAAGATTTCTTTTGGTGTGAGAGACCAAGGTGTCAGTAGCAAAAGAAAATGTTTTGCTTTTGCTCCCCTCAGTATGCTTCAACATTTCCAAGTGAATTTCACGTCACAAGGGGAGATGGGGATTGCCCTCAACTGGAATGTGGGTCACCTCCCAGCTGTGTGGTGATGTGTCTGGGGCCAAGGCCAGAGCTGCTGCTTTTCCAGATTTTCCAAGCCAGAAACAAGCACTGTTCACTTTAATAAGGTTAAGTTTAAACCGACATCCTTTTTTGGTGCCTAAACTGTTGACTACATACCCCAGCAAGACAGAAGCGTGTGAAAGCCGTCCATTCACACTCCCCTTCTCCCAGACGGCCACATGCGCATATCCCCAGAGCTGAAGGCACTGTGCAAAGCACGGTGCAGTATATGCGGCCAGTAACCGTGTGTTCTTCTCACTGAACACTTCCAGGGTTGCATCAAGTAAAAGTTGCCTCAACTTTCACTGAAGTAGATAAAAGCTGCAAAAACCCTTACTGATTTCCTAAGTTTACTTCTCTAAGTCCCAAAAGCTAAGACTATAACTACGTTAGCGTTCATGTATGACAAACAAATATTAAATAGTTTACACCTTTATACCAATTTATCTGTAGCTCGTGCAGGTCCAATTGGACCTGGCAGACATCTACAGAACATTTCATGCAACAACTAGAGAATACACATTTTTTCTCATCGGCACATGGAACATTCTCCAGGATAGACCACATGTTAGGTCACAAAACAGGTTTCAGCAAATTTTTCAAAGCTGACATCATTCCTAGTATCTTTTCTGACCACAATTGACTAGCACTGGAAATCAATTACAAGCGAATTTCTGGAAACTACTCCAGTGCATGAAAACTGAACAACAGGCTCCCGAATGACCTATGGGTCCAAGAAGAAATTAAAAAGGAAATCAAAAACGTTCTTGAAACTAATGAAAAAAGATGCATCCTACCAAAACCTGTGGGATACTGTAAAAGCAACAGCGACGAGGCAATATATTGCAATACATGCTCACATCAAAAGGATGGAGAAACTTCACGTAAATGACCGAACCGTACACCTCAAAGAACCACCACCACCACAACAATGCAATCATAAAAGTACTAGAGAGAAAGAAATAATTAACATCAGGGCAGAGTTCAATGAAATGGAGACCCCCAAAACGATACAAAGGATCAGCAAAACACAAAGTTGTTTTTTGAGAAGATAAATAAAATAGACAAACCATTAGCTTTGCCCACTCTCACCACACTCATTCAACATAGTATTGAAAGCCCTAACCAGAGCAATCAAGCAAGACAAAGAAATAAAGGGCATTCAGATTGGGAAGGACAAAGTCAAGTTGTCCCTGTTTGCAGATGACGCGATCTTATAGATAGAAAACCTAAAGGCTACCAGAACGCCCTTACGGCTGACTAACAATTTTAATAATTTTGCGGGGTACAAAATCAACACCCACAGATCAGGAGCATTTTTATACTCCGATAATGAACTGGCAGAAAAAGAAATCAAGAAAGCAAGCCCATTTACAATAGTCACCCCCAAGATAAAATACCTAGGAACCAAATGAACCAAGGAGGTTAATGCAGATCTCTACAATGAGAACTACCAAACACCAGTGAGAGAAATTAAAGAGCACCCAAAAATAGTGGAATGACATACCAGGCTCTGGTACGGGAAGAATTAACATCGTGAAAATGTCCTTTCTACCCATAGCAGTCTACAAATTCAACGCAATCTCCGTCAAAATAGCAACAACTTTCTTCACAGAAATAGAAAAAGCAGTGCTAACATTCATATGGAATACGAAAAGATCCTGAATAGCCAAAGCAATTTTGAGCTTAAAAGCACCCCAAAAACAGAAAGGCTGGAGGCATAACACCACCCAATTTCAAATTCTATGACAAGGCTCAAAACAGCATGGTGATGGCATAGAAACAGACACTCAGATCAATGGAACAGGATAGAAAACCCAGGAATAATCAATTTGCCTACTTACAGCCAACCGATTTTTGACAAAGCAAACCAGAACATACGCTGTGGAAAAGACAGCCTCTTCAGGAAATAAACGGTGCCCGCAAAATTGGACAATCCACATGCAGAAGAATGAAACTGGACCAGCATCTCACCATATGCCAAAATCGACTCGAAATGGATTAAAGACCAGAATATAAGACCCCAAACCATTACATGACTGAAGGAAAACAGAGGGGAAACACTCCAGGAAGTAGGTGGGGGCAAAGGCTTTATGAATAAGACCCGAAACCCACAAGCAACAATATAAAAACTAAACAAATGAGCTAATGTCAAACTAAGAAGCTTCCACACAGCAAAGGAAACAATCAACAGAGCAGAAAGGCACCCTAAAAAAAGGGAGAAAATATGTGTAAACTATACGTCTGCCAAGGGCTTAATATCCAGAACATACCAAGAACTCAAACAGCTGTACAGTATGAAAACAAGTAATCCGATTTAAAACTGGGCAAACGAGATGAATAGACATTTTTCAAAGACATACAAATGGCCAACGGTACACGAAAAAATGCTCAGCATCACTAGTCATCAGAGAAATGCAAATCAAAACCACATTGAGATATCATGTCAACCCAGATAGACTGGCCATTGTTAAAAAGACCATTAATAAGAAATGCTACTGAGGATATGAGGAAAGGAGAACTCTTCTCCAATGTTGGTGGGACTGTAAATTAGCACAGTCACTATGGAAAACAGTAAAGAAGTTTCCTCCAATACAGATAGTACTACCATATGATCCAGCAGTTCCACTACTGGGTATATATCCAAAGAAATGGAAGTCATATGGAAGGGACACCTGCACTCCCATGTTCACTGCAGCTTTACTTACAATAGCCAAAATATAGAACCAACCTCAGTGCCCTTCGACAGATGACTGGATAAAAAAAATGTGATACACGTACACCATGGAATAATACTCAGTGATAAAGGAAAAGAATGAAATTCTGCCATCGGTAACAACCTGGATGAGTCTGGAGAAAATTATGTTGTGTGAAATAAGCCAGACAAGGGAAGATAAATATCACATGCTCTCACTTATAACTAGGTAGAAAGGAAGGAAGGAAGGAAGGAAGGAAGGAAGGAAGGAAGGAAGGAAGGAAGGAAGGAAGGAAGGAAGGAAGGAAGGAAGCAAAGGACTACAACAGTTCCTTGAACTTTCAGAAGGACAGAAGAAACCAATGGTTACTAGAGATGAGGGGATGGACGGAGGGAGGGAGTTGGGGGCGTGATGGGTCAGGCAAAGGGCATAAAGAAAAATCATGATTTGTAATAATGAATATGCTAATAAAAATAATTTAAAAAGTAAGACACTTTAAAACACAAAAAGAATGCCATTATTGACATTCCAGAAAATTCCAGCTATGTGGATAACATTAAAAACCAGCTGTCAAGCTAAATCCTTTATCAGTACAAATTTTGATATTTCTTCAAATTGGGAGGAGAATGTTGGTTTCGATGTACAATGTCTGGTCACTCCCAGCCTCATCTATTTGTCACTGACGACCCTGGGACAGACGGAAAAAAAAAAAAAAACGGTTTCTGCAACTTTTAAAATACAGACACGCCCTCCACCACCAACTTTCAATGTCTACAAAACGTCCTTGGGTTCTAGTATTCTTGCACATGTTTGTTCTCTTACAGGAAATTTGCTCCTTAGGATTTCACTGCAATGTGCTTCTGGATCCCATGCCATGATTTATCTCTGAGGACCCCTGTTCCCCTGGATCCATTTCACCCCGTGCCTGGCCACCTGTGTGGCACACACACATAGGAGCATGAGGACAAGGCTTTGAGATGGGGAACCCGCACAAGCAATTATCTGGGTTTAGGTCTGCAGGTTATTAAGGTTTTCCGTTTCAACTTCCACAGCTAGAACGAAAGTGTAGAAATCCGTTTTCTAGTTAAAATCTGTTCACATCCCAAGTGTTTTTTAAGTTACTTAACAAGCCTTTGGTAGTCCGAAATACCGGGAAGTGTGCCTGTAACTAGAAACACCAGAAACTTCCATTTCAAAATTGTCATAAACCAGGGATACTTTAGAAAAACCTTTTCAGCCCACTTCGTGCCTTGAGTAATGGTGGGTAAACAGTGGAAACCAAGAGAGGCAACATGGAAGCAAACGGATATAAAAGCACAAGGGAGACATCATGCTCTTGGGGAGAACTAAAATGCAAATTGTGTCTGTAAACGAAAGACATTATACAGAAATCCCAGAAAAACAATTGACTGAAAATCAGACGAACGATCCCATGTTCATCTCATCACCTTGAGAACACGAAGGATACTTTTGTACAGGCAGCACACCTCCTTAAAGCAGCAGCAGAGTGCTTCGTGCACAGCAAGGCCTAGTTCACTGAGCAGCTGGACCTGTGCCCACACCCAGAGGGCAGCACCAGCCACGTGGGTGCAGAGGAGGTTGTCCCGGTGAACTCCACAAGCGGCAGCAACGCTAGGCTCTACGCCACAGGACTTCTGACAACGGACACAGTCGCACAGACTGCAAGTGGACCCCACATCAGCCTCAAGACCTCCCCCACCCGAAAACATCTCCACAGCCAGCCAGGGAGGCAAAGGAAGGGTCTTCATGGCGTGCAGAGTTACAATGAATCTGTGTTCACGCTGCCCCCTCCCACTGTACCCGTCGAGACCCAGACGATGTGCCCTGCTACTACAAAGTCGAAGAGATGTTTGATGGGGGCAGAGCGGAAGAGGCACATTGAATTTGGATCATTTTACCCATGACCCTTCTCTCCTCCCAACCCTCTTTGCGAAAGATGACATTTCTGGGGAAACAGAAGGTGATCAGAAGCAAGTAGCTCAAATGTATGTCCCTTGTAAATTTCGGATATCCATCAATTTCAATTTTGAGATATAGAGAAGTGCTGGGAAGGTTAATTGGCCCTATCAGTGTCAGTGAAGAGCTGATGGAAGAAGTGCGAAAGGCCAAAGGAGAAAACCCATGAGTAGAGAAATTAGCCTTCGGCTAATCTTATCTTCTCTGCTTCCATATATCCCTGTCCGTCCTCAAAAGTTGAGTGAGGTAGGAGATGATAAGATTGAGATTAGGGCAAATTATTTCCCCATCTTTTCCTTTCTCCAGTGCACAGTCTCCTCAACCCGCACACTTGGAGTCTCAGGGTCAGCTCTCCAATACTGGTCGACACAGAGGAAAACCAACTGAACCAAAACGAATCCACCGAATTATCTCTGCTGTGCTTATTTATACCTTCCCGGGTTTTCTTTCCTTTACTGTTAAGTGCCTATAATCAACTTCCATCATTTTAGCAGAGTACTAAAGAGTGACTGCTCCCAACCCCTTCAGATAGGTGATGCTTATGTTTACATCTGCTTATCAGCTCTGTCAAAGTGCTGTTTCGTGGAGGTGCTGTAATTTGATGAACACATGAGACATGCTATTTGCTAGCAAGAAATTCTCAGCTCAAACAAGCTAAGGTGTATGGAGATTCAGTATAACACAGTAATTGGTTAACTCAGTTTACTTGGGACTCCATTTCTTAGGTCTTGGGCTGTTTACATAACCAAAAGGAGTGTGTGTGTGTGCGTGTGTGTGTGTGTGTGTGTGTGTGTGTGTGTGTGTGTGTGTGTACCACACTTGACCTAGCGTGTGTGTGTGTGTGTGTGTACCACACTTGACCTAGCACCTACCTGCACAAGTACCCCCCTGCCAAGTGATGTGTTTAAAGGCCAACAAAAAGGAAAACACAGAACACATTTATAATCCTGAAAATCTAGGGCTACTTAACCTTTCTGCTGCTTAATTTTAAAGGCAAAAAATGTACTATGAGCAGCATAAATAAGAACTGATTTGAGCATAGTTTTATAATAGATAAAATGTACCTGATGGGTCTAATTCAAATTTCTAAAATCTAACTGTGCCGCATTAGTCTGAGATACAAGATCTAAAGCTGCATGATCTAATCTGAGAATTTACGGACCTGTTTGAAATACCTTCATTTGATTAATTTGAAATGGAGGCCAGGGTATGACCTCTAACAGTCTGATCTTTAATAACCGCTCAAGAGATGAGGCAGGAAGTCAGTCGCGCTTAGAATTCTATGCACTTTCCTCTAGTGAGCACACCCTGCGGTTCCACGCGTGCAAGCACACCCCTCGCTCACTGCGGGATCTACAGAGCAGCTGTACATGCCCTTCAAAACTCAAATGCGTGTTATGTGGGTGTGCGGTATAGGGGTAGGACATGAAAAAACTCCCACCTGTCCAGTCCGAGAGAAATTTAACTCCTGAGAAGCACACCTTAGTTGAACATCAGATGCAACACTAATTTGCAGAGGTTCCCACAACATAGGAACAAAAGGGCTGACGTTATGTGTTGATAGCAGATCGTGTGTGAAAACTAAAGTTTTATACGGGGCTGTACGAAGACTAACTGAGGTCTGGAAAATGAGGAATTTTAAATGCTGGACAGTCTCTATACTCAGATTCCGCTGAAGACAATGCAAATACTTATAAGAGCCTGATAATAAAAACAGATTAAAAAAACTTAATCATCAAGGTGAAGCATTTAGTAATGAGGTTTGTACAGCTTTTCGGAAAACACTGACTGGAAGTCCCAACCGGCTAGAGGTAGGCCAGTGTCAGGAGGCATCCCGGACATGGGCATTAGCTTCCAGCACTGATGGTGCAGCCAGTGTCGATGATAAGAATTAAAACACAACTGCAACCCCCAGTCCTGGACAGGCTCAGGAAGCGGCTATCTGGAAAGAGTGGGAGGGGTCCAGGAGGCCAGCCCCCAGGTGATACATACGTTTGCACAACAGTGACGGCGAGCCACTGGAAGTCTTTTCCAGCTGTACTGCGCTGTAATTGTGGTCGCTTGCTCAGGACAGCATGCTGCTTTCACAAGTTGTCTCCTTCCTGAGGGATTTGCTCCTAGAAAAAGCCACCACCGCCTTCTTCACTGTGCCTTCTTCTTCTTCTTTTTCTTTTTTTTCCTGGAGCTTGTCTCTTCTGCAGAGAAGAGCTTTTAACACCTCCCTGGATAGTCAGTAAAACCCCAAGCATTAAGAAGGCCAGAAAATACACGTCCACTTCATTTCACTGAAAAAGAAAGGTCATGATCCTATCCCTTCTTTGGGTCATCCACCCTGAGTCTGCACACCACATTTGCTCAGCAGCAGTCTGGCTACCCTTGCACATCCAGCAAACCCTTAGCACTCCTTCCTCTTATTCAGGATTCCAACTTTTTGAGCGACAAGAAGATCCCTGACACAGAGGGATCCTTGCTGAGGTATGAGAGCAGTGACACAGGATGCAAGAAGAGCACAAATGATGTTTCTTTATCCTCTGCCAAGCCCAGGGCACGCTTGGTGCTGCCATTCTCCTCCTGGGTGCAGCAGCAAACGCTTCTTCGTCAGTTCTATGATCCAACACTGCCGCCCTTAAAAATTAAGTCACCTCAAAAGTTACATAAGTATTTGAAAATACTCAAGAAAACTCTCCAAACACTGCTAGTTACACTTTGCTTGTCATAAATGGAACATCAATCTGAGCCCCAGGACAGGCCAGAGACAAGAACCTGTGATTTCCAGCCAGGCCTGAATTCTCCCCAAATTCCACAGAGTACCAAAACAGGACAATCTTGGCAGGAGCCAAGGGCAGCCTCCTCTACCCTGAAGCAGGCCATGCCTGGAGTCCTTGGCATGAACCGAGGGCAGCATCTCCTGCCTGGAAGCAGTCATGAAGCACACCGAAACACCACTTCCACGTGGGTGGGCCACTGTTGCTTTGCCTCCCACAGATCTGTCCCCCCTTTTCCCCTGGGTGATGGAGCTGCCAAAGATTCCTCAAAGCCCATCTCTTTTGAGCAGTGAGAAGCCCCGGGCTTCTCTTCCTGCATTTATTCTCCAGACCAAGAAGTTACAGGAAGAGACATAGGTGGGGTTTTGAACATAGGTTCAGTTTTACAAGTTTTGCAATAGAAGCTGGTAACATTCAGTCAAAACAAGTCAGATGACACTCTGTTAGGCAATTAAGTGATCCACTATAACAAAGCCTTGATTTACCCGAAATTCCTTTTCCCTCTAGCAGCTTTTTAGTAACGTTGCCTATCAATTAGTCACTTGTCTGTCTTAGAATCAGCAGCCTTGCTGTGTTATGATTCTTTTCCTGCAACAGAGACTCGATGCCCGGGGGTTAAAATTCCTGTCCTTTGCAAGGTCAATATTTGAAACTGCAAGGCTTTTGGTGACTAAAGTCACCTATTACCCAAGAGCAGTAATAGGAAATTAATGTAATACATTAAAAAAGGTAATTGCCTTCCTTAACCACGAAGATGGCATTTTATAAAATTAGCTGCTTCTCTTAAAAGGCAACCTTCATTATCCTTTACCTACTCTTTAAAGACTATACAAACAGGAATAAGTAAATTATGGATAAAATGTTCTATAACTGGGAGAACTCAACGGCCAGTTGCCCACAGCTTACCTGCTGGTGTCCTGTGACACATATTGAAGCCTCCGTTGTACTTTGAGGAAAAATGTTCAAAACATGCCCAAAGTTCTACCCAGCAGCCGCCCCGGGAACCTGCATGCACTTCTGTCCCACTGCGAGTGGCAACCACATCGGCGGTGCTGGACTCGGGTCAGCCCTGCTGGAATGGCAGTGAAAGAGAAACTCATGTTTCAGCACAGCTAAGACGTAAACGTGCAAGTGCAATTTTTAGTGAACAGTGTCGCGTATACATTTACAGGCGGCCAAGGGATAACTCTGTGACCAAAGGAAAACAAAACCTATTCTAGAAAAACAGCAGCTCTGCCTTTCAGGGATGAGACAACCCTGCAAGCTGCTGAGCTCTCTGCTGGTCACCGGTGATGTCATCCCGGTAGCACTGACCCTGTCACCGCCAGAGGTGCCTCACCCAGTCCCCTCCCATCTGTCCGCTGGACTGGAGGGGCGCCATTCTGTCCCCACAGCTTCCTTGAGCACCTGCACCCTTGGGGCCTGCTTGTTGGGAGGAAAGCTGTCACCCGCGGCAGCTGGCTTAAACCTTAGCAGCAGGAGGAACAGCTGCCCGTGGCCAGGCCACTGCCCCAGATGAAACTGTTGCTGCCGGGCCTGGCCATCTCTTCCCAACGGAAATAAGTTGTTTGGGGTTCAGCAGACTCTAGAATGAAGCGGGCCCCTTGGGCACAGGGAGCAACAGCACATCCTAGTGGGCTAATTTCCCCAAAGCTTGAAACTAGGTGTCTTGTCTCACTCCAAGGATGGCTGTGGCACTACAGCATCGCTGGACGCTGGGTGGCAGTAGAGGGCCTCACAGAAACCAGGCACAGACAATCTGGCCTCCAGCAAAGGAATGATGCTAATGCGCTCCTCTGGGTAGAATTTGCACAATAACCCACATGGAAGTCGCAGCAGGACAGGGATGAAAACTATGGGGCAAGAGGTCAAGTCTGCACAATCCCAACCAACCCCACCGATGCCCATGTCCAGTAACGGCACACACTGGATGGCTCCCCACAGGCAAAGGAACAGGTGAGACACACCCCTTCTCTGTACCTGGTGACGGATTCAGGGAAGTCAGGCTCCAGGCCCTCTCTCACTCCCACCGTGTCCTGAATCCTCACCATCAGCTACAGCTGCAAGGACTGTTTCTCTTCTGTGAACCTGCAAGCTAAGGGTCTGAAGCGACACAGTGGAGAAAGCATGCGAGGAAATTCTGCTCCACTTTTCCACCTCAGTGAGGCACGTGCACAATGTAGTTTCCCATCTCAACTGTTGCTTCGCTGTCAAGATTTCTTTTGGTGTGAGAGACCAAGGTGTCAGTAGCAAAAGAAAATGTTTTGCTTTTGCTCCCCTCAGTATGCTTCAACATTTCCAAGTGAATTTCACGTCACAAGGGGAGATGGGGATTGCCCTCAACTGGAATGTGGGTCACCTCCCAGCTGTGTGGTGATGTGTCTGGGGCCAAGGCCAGAGCTGCTGCTTTTCCAGATTTTCCAAGCCAGAAACAAGCACTGTTCACTTTAATAAGGTTAAGTTTAAACCGACATCCTTTTTTGGTGCCTAAACTGTTGACTACATACCCCAGCAAGACAGAAGCGTGTGAAAGCCGTCCATTCACACTCCCCTTCTCCCAGACGGCCACATGCGCATATCCCCAGAGCTGAAGGCACTGTGCAAAGCACGGTGCAGTATATGCGGCCAGTAACCGTGTGTTCTTCTCACTGAACACTTCCAGGGTTGCATCAAGTAAAAGTTGCCTCAACTTTCACTGAAGTAGATAAAAGCTGCAAAAACCCTTACTGATTTCCTAAGTTTACTTCTCTAAGTCCCAAAAGCTAAGACTATAACTACGTTAGCGTTCATGTATGACAAACAAATATTAAATAGTTTACACCTTTATACCAATTTATCTGTAGCTCGTGCAGGTCCAATTGGACCTGGCAGACATCTACAGAACATTTCATGCAACAACTAGAGAATACACATTTTTTCTCATCGGCACATGGAACATTCTCCAGGATAGACCACATGTTAGGTCACAAAACAGGTTTCAGCAAATTTTTCAAAGCTGACATCATTCCTAGTATCTTTTCTGACCACAATTGACTAGCACTGGAAATCAATTACAAGCGAATTTCTGGAAACTACTCCAGTGCATGAAAACTGAACAACAGGCTCCCGAATGACCTATGGGTCCAAGAAGAAATTAAAAAGGAAATCAAAAACGTTCTTGAAACTAATGAAAAAAGATGCATCCTACCAAAACCTGTGGGATACTGTAAAAGCAACAGCGACGAGGCAATATATTGCAATACATGCTCACATCAAAAGGATGGAGAAACTTCACGTAAATGACCGAACTGTACACCTCAAAGAACCACCACCACCACAACAATGCAATCATAAAAGTACTAGAGAGAAAGAAATAATTAACATCAGGGCAGAGTTCAATGAAATGGAGACCCCCAAAACGATACAAAGGATCAGCGAAACACAAAGTTGTTTTTTGAGAAGATAAATAAAATAGACAAACCATTAGCTTTGCCCACTCTCACCACACTCATTCAACATAGTACTGAAAGCCCTAACCAGAGCAATCAAGCAAGACAAAGAAATAAAGGGCATTCAGATTGGGAAGGACAAAGTCAAGTTGTCCCTGTTTGCAGATGACGCGATCTTATAGATAGAAAACCTAAAGGCTACCAGAACGCCCTTACGGCTGACTAACAATTTTAATAATTTTGCGGGGTACAAAATCAACACCCACAGATCAGGAGCATTTTTATACTCCGAAAATGAACTGGCAGAAAAAGAAATCAAGAAAGCAAGCCCATTTACAATAGTCACCCCCAAGATAAAATACCTAGGAACCAATTGAACCAAGGAGGTTAATGCAGATCTCTACAATGAGAACTACCAAACACCAGTGAGAGAAATTAAAGAGCACCCAAAAATAGTGGAATGACATACCAGGCTCTGGTACGGGAAGAATTAACATCGTGAAAATGTCCTTTCTACCCATAGCAGTCTACAAATTCAACGCAATCTCCGTCAAAATAGCAACAACTTTCTTCACAGAAATAGAAAAAGCAGTGCTAACATTCATATGGAATACGAAAAGATCCTGAATAGCCAAAGCAATTTTGAGCTTAAAAGCACCCCAAAAACAGAAAGGCTGGAGGCATAACACCACCCAATTTCAAATTCTATGACAAGGCTCAAAACAGCATGGTGATGGCATAGAAACAGACACTCAGATCAATGGAACAGGATAGAAAACCCAGGAATAATCAATTTGCCTACTTACAGCCAACCGATTTTTGACAAAGCAAACCAGAACATACGCTGTGGAAAAGACAGCCTCTTCAGGAAATAAACGGTGCCCGCAAAATTGGACAATCCACATGCAGAAGAATGAAACTGGACCAGCATCTCACCATATGCCAAAATCAACTCGAAATGGATTAAAGACCAGAATATAAGACCCCAAACCATTACATGACTGAAGGAAAACAGAGGGGAAACACTCCAGGAAGTAGGTGGGGGCAAAGGCTTTATGAATAAGACCCGAAACCCACAAGCAACAATATAAAAACTAAACAAATGAGCTAATGTCAAACTAAGAAGCTTCCACACAGCAAAGGAAACAATCAACAGAGCAGAAAGGCACCCTAAAAAAAGGGAGAAAATATGTGTAAACTATACGTCTGCCAAGGGCTTAATATCCAGAACATACCAAGAACTCAAACAGCTGTACAGTATGAAAACAAGTAATCCGATTTAAAACTGGGCAAACGAGATGAATAGACATTTTTCAAAGACATACAAATGGCCAACGGTACACGAAAAAATGCTCAGCATCACTAGTCATCAGAGAAATGCAAATCAAAACCACATTGAGATATCATGTCAACCCAGATAGACTGGCCATTGTTAAAAAGACCATTAATAAGAAATGCTACTGAGGATATGAGGAAAGGAGAACTCTTCTCCAATGTTGGTGGGACTGTAAATTAGCACAGTCACTATGGAAAACAGTAAAGAAGTTTCCTCCAATACAGATAGTACTACCATATGATCCAGCAGTTCCACTACTGGGTATATATCCAAAGAAATGGAAGTCATATGGAAGGGACACCTGCACTCCCATGTTCACTGCAGCTTTACTTACAATAGCCAAAATATAGAACCAACCTCAGTGCCCTTCGACAGATGACTGGATAAAAAAAATGTGATACACGTACACCATGGAATAATACTCAGTGATAAAGGAAAAGAATGAAATTCTGCCATCGGTAACAACCTGGATGAGTCTGGAGAAAATTATGTTGTGTGAAATAAGCCAGACAAGGGAAGATAAATATCACATGCTCTCACTTATAACTAGGTAGAAAGGAAGGAAAGAAGGAAGGAAGGAAGGAAGGAAGGAAGGAAGGAAGGAAGGAAGGAAGGAAGGAAGGAAGCAAAGGACTACAACAGTTCCTTGAACTTTCAGAAGGACAGAAGAAACCAATGGTTACTAGAGATGAGGGGATGGACGGAGGGAGGGAGTTGGGGGCGTGATGGGTCAGGCAAAGGGCATAAAGAAAAATCATGATTTGTAATAATGAATATGCTAATAAAAATAATTTAAAAAGTAAGACACTTTAAAACACAAAAAGAATGCCATTATTGACATTCCAGAAAATTCCAGCTATGTGGATAACATTAAAAACCAGCTGTCAAGCTAAATCCTTTATCAGTACAAATTTTGATATTTCTTCAAATTGGGAGGAGAATGTTGGTTTCGATGTACAATGTCTGGTCACTCCCAGCCTCATCTATTTGTCACTGACGACCCTGGGACAGACGGAAAAAAAAAAAAAAACGGTTTCTGCAACTTTTAAAATACAGACACGCCCTCCACCACCAACTTTCAATGTCTACAAAACGTCCTTGGGTTCTAGTATTCTTGCACATGTTTGTTCTCTTACAGGAAATTTGCTCCTTAGGATTTCACTGCAATGTGCTTCTGGATCCCATGCCATGATTTATCTCTGAGGACCCCTGTTCCCCTGGATCCATTTCACCCCGTGCCTGGCCACCTGTGTGGCACACACACATAGGAGCAGGAGGACAAGGCTTTGAGATGGGGAACCCGCACAAGCAATTATCTGGGTTTAGGTCTGCAGGTTATTAAGGTTTTCCGTTTCAACTTCCACAGCTAGAACGAAAGTGTAGAAATCCGTTTTCTAGTTAAAATCTGTTCACATCCCAAGTGTTTTTTAAGTTACTTAACAAGCCTTTGGTAGTCCGAAATACCGGGAAGTGTGCCTGTAACTAGAAACACCAGAAACTTCCATTTCAAAATTGTCATAAACCAGGGATACTTTAGAAAAACCTTTTCAGCCCACTTCGTGCCTTGAGTAATGGTGGGTAAACAGTGGAAACCAAGAGAGGCAACATGGAAGCAAACGGATATAAAAGCACAAGGGAGACATCATGCTCTTGGGGAGAACTAAAATGCAAATTGTGTCTGTAAACGAAAGAAATTATACAGAAATCCCAGAAAAACAATTGACTGAAAATCACACGAACGATCCCATGTTCATCTCATCACCTTGAGAACACGAAGGATACTTTTGTACAGGCAGCACACCTCCTTAAAGCAGCAGCAGAGTGCTTCGTGCACAGCAAGGCCTAGTTCACTGAGCAGCTGGACTTGTGCCCACACCCAGAGGGCAGCACCAGTCACGTGGGTGCAGAGGAGGTTGTCCCGGTGAACTCCACAAGCAGCAGCAACGCTAGGCTCTACGCCACAGGACTTCTGACAACGGACACAGTCGCACAGACTGCAAGTGGACCCCACATCAGCCTCAAGACCTCCCCCACCCGAAAACATCTCCACAGCCAGCCAGGGAGGCAAAGGAAGGGTCTTCATGGCGTGCAGAGTTACAATGAATCTGTGTTCACGCTGCCCCCTCCCACTGTACCCGTCGAGACCCAGACGATGTGCCCTGCTACTACAAAGTCGAAGAGATGTTTGATGGGGGCAGAGCGGAAGAGGCACATTGAATTTGGATCATTTTACCCATGACCCTTCTCTCCTCCCAACCCTCTTTGCGAAAGATGACATTTCTGGGGAAACAGAAGGTGATCAGAAGCAAGTAGCTCAAATGTATGTCCCTTGTAAATTTCGGATATCCATCAATTTCAATTTTGAGATATAGAGAAGTGCTGGGAAGGTTAATTGGCCCTATCAGTGTCAGTGAAGAGCTGATGGAAGAAGTGCGAAAGGCCAAAGGAGAAAACCCATGAGTAGAGAAATTAGCCTTCGGCTAATCTTATCTTCTCTGCTTCCATATATCCCTGTCCGTCCTCAAAAGTTGAGTGAGGTAGGAGATGATAAGATTGAGATTAGGGCAAATTATTTCCCCATCTTTTCCTTTCTCCAGTGCACAGTCTCCTCAACCCGCACACTTGGAGTCTCAGGGTCAGCTCTCCAATACTGGTCGACACAGAGGAAAACCAACTGAACCAAAACGAATCCACCGAATTATCTCTGCTGTGCTTATTTATACCTTCCCGGGTTTTCTTTCCTTTACTGTTAAGTGCCTATAATCAACTTCCATCATTTTAGCAGAGTACTAAAGAGTGACTGCTCCCAACCCCTTCAGATAGGTGATGCTTATGTTTACATCTGCTTATCAGCTCTGTCAAAGTGCTGTTTCGTGGAGGTGCTGTAATTTGATGAACACATGAGACATGCTATTTGCTAGCAAGAAATTCTCAGCTCAAACAAGCTAAGGTGTATGGAGATTCAGTATAACACAGTAATTGGTTAACTCAGTTTACTTGGGACTCCATTTCTTAGGTCTTGGGCTGTTTACATAACCAAAAGGAGTGTGTGTGTGTGTGTGTGTGTGTGTGTGTGTGTACCACACTTGACCTAGCACCTACCTGCACAAGTACCCCCCTGCCAAGTGATGTGTTTAAAGGCCAACAAAAAGGAAAACACAGAACACATTTATAATCCTGAAAATCTAGGGCTACTTAACCTTTCTGCTGCTTAATTTTAAAGGCAAAAAATGTACTATGAGCAGCATAAATAAGAACTGATTTGAGCATAGTTTTATAATAGATAAAATGTACCTGATGGGTCTAATTCAAATTTCTAAAATCTAACTGTGCCGCATTAGTCTGAGATACAAGATCTAAAGCTGCATGATCTAATCTGAGAATTTACGGACCTGTTTGAAATACCTTCATTTGATTAATTTGAAATGGAGGCCAGGGTATGACCTCTAACAGTCTGATCTTTAATAACCGCTCAAGAGATGAGGCAGGAAGTCAGTCGCGCTTAGAATTCTATGCACTTTCCTCTAGTGAGCACACCCTGCGGTTCCACGCGTGCAAGCACACCCCTCGCTCACTGCGGGATCTACAGAGCAGCTGTACATGCCCTTCAAAACTCAAATGCGTGTTATGTGGGTGTGCGGTATAGGGGTAGGACATGAAAAAACTCCCACCTGTCCAGTCCGAGAGAAATTTAACTCCTGAGAAGCACACCTTAGTTGAACATCAGATGCAACACTAATTTGCAGAGGTTCCCACAACATAGGAACAAAAGGGCTGACGTTATGTGTTGATAGCAGATCGTGTGTGAAAACTAAAGTTTTATACGGGGCTGTACGAAGACTAACTGAGGTCTGGAAAATGAGGAATTTTAAATGCTGGACAGTCTCTATACTCAGATTCCGCTGAAGACAATGCAAATACTTATAAGAGCCTGATAATAAAAACAGATTAAAAAAACTTAATCATCAAGGTGAAGCATTTAGTAATGAGGTTTGTACAGCTTTTCGGAAAACACTGACTGGAAGTCCCAACCGGCTAGAGGTAGGCCAGTGTCAGGAGGCATCCCGGACATGGGCATTAGCTTCCAGCACTGATGGTGCAGCCAGTGTCGATGATAAGAATTAAAACACAACTGCAACCCCCAGTCCTGGACAGGCTCAGGAAGCGGCTATCTGGAAAGAGTGGGAGGGGTCCAGGAGGCCAGCCCCCAGGTGATACATACGTTTGCACAACAGTGACGGCGAGCCACTGGAAGTCTTTTCCAGCTGTACTGCGCTGTAATTGTGGTCGCTTGCTCAGGACAGCATGCTGCTTTCACAAGTTGTCTCCTTCCTGAGGGATTTGCTCCTAGAAAAAGCCACCACCGCCTTCTTCACTGTGCCTTCTTCTTCTTCTTTTTCTTTTTTTTCCTGGAGCTTGTCTCTTCTGCAGAGAAGAGCTTTTAACACCTCCCTGGATAGTCAGTAAAACCCCAAGCATTAAGAAGGCCAGAAAATACACGTCCACTTCATTTCACTGAAAAAGAAAGGTCATGATCCTATCCCTTCTTTGGGTCATCCACCCTGAGTCTGCACACCACATTTGCTCAGCAGCAGTCTGGCTACCCTTGCACATCCAGCAAACCCTTAGCACTCCTTCCTCTTATTCAGGATTCCAACTTTTTGAGCGACAAGAAGATCCCTGACACAGAGGGATCCTTGCTGAGGTATGAGAGCAGTGACACAGGATGCAAGAAGAGCACAAATGATGTTTCTTTATCCTCTGCCAAGCCCAGGGCACGCTTGGTGCTGCCATTCTCCTCCTGGGTGCAGCAGCAAACGCTTCTTCGTCAGTTCTATGATCCAACACTGCCGCCCTTAAAAATTAAGTCACCTCAAAAGTTACATAAGTATTTGAAAATACTCAAGAAAACTCTCCAAACACTGCTAGTTACACTTTGCTTGTCATAAATGGAACATCAATCTGAGCCCCAGGACAGGCCAGAGACAAGAACCTGTGATTTCCAGCCAGGCCTGAATTCTCCCCAAATTCCACAGAGTACCAAAACAGGACAATCTTGGCAGGAGCCAAGGGCAGCCTCCTCTACCCTGAAGCAGGCCATGCCTGGAGTCCTTGGCATGAACCGAGGGCAGCATCTCCTGCCTGGAAGCAGTCATGAAGCACACCGAAACACCACTTCCACGTGGGTGGGCCACTGTTGCTTTGCCTCCCACAGATCTGTCCCCCCTTTTCCCCTGGGTGATGGAGCTGCCAAAGATTCCTCAAAGCCCATCTCTTTTGAGCAGTGAGAAGCCCCGGGCTTCTCTTCCTGCATTTATTCTCCAGACCAAGAAGTTACAGGAAGAGACATAGGTGGGGTTTTGAACATAGGTTCAGTTTTACAAGTTTTGCAATAGAAGCTGGTAACATTCAGTCAAAACAAGTCAGATGACACTCTGTTAGGCAATTAAGTGATCCACTATAACAAAGCCTTGATTTACCCGAAATTCCTTTTCCCTCTAGCAGCTTTTTAGTAACGTTGCCTATCAATTAGTCACTTGTCTGTCTTAGAATCAGCAGCCTTGCTGTGTTATGATTCTTTTCCTGCAACAGAGACTCGATGCCCGGGGGTTAAAATTCCTGTCCTTTGCAAGGTCAATATTTGAAACTGCAAGGCTTTTGGTGACTAAAGTCACCTATTACCCAAGAGCAGTAATAGGAAATTAATGTAATACATTAAAAAAGGTAATTGCCTTCCTTAACCACGAAGATGGCATTTTATAAAATTAGCTGCTTCTCTTAAAAGGCAACCTTCATTATCCTTTACCTACTCTTTAAAGACTATACAAACAGGAATAAGTAAATTATGGATAAAATGTTCTATAACTGGGAGAACTCAACGGCCAGTTGCCCACAGCTTACCTGCTGGTGTCCTGTGACACATATTGAAGCCTCCGTTGTACTTTGAGGAAAAATGTTCAAAACATGCCCAAAGTTCTACCCAGCAGCCGCCCCGGGAACCTGCATGCACTTCTGTCCCACTGCGAGTGGCAACCACATCGGCGGTGCTGGACTCGGGTCAGCCCTGCTGGAATGGCAGTGAAAGAGAAACTCATGTTTCAGCACAGCTAAGACGTAAACGTGCAAGTGCAATTTTTAGTGAACAGTGTCGCGTATACATTTACAGGCGGCCAAGGGATAACTCTGTGACCAAAGGAAAACAAAACCTATTCTAGAAAAACAGCAGCTCTGCCTTTCAGGGATGAGACAACCCTGCAAGCTGCTGAGCTCTCTGCTGGTCACCGGTGATGTCATCCCGGTAGCACTGACCCTGTCACCGCCAGAGGTGCCTCACCCAGTCCCCTCCCATCTGTCCGCTGGACTGGAGGGGCGCCATTCTGTCCCCACAGCTTCCTTGAGCACCTGCACCCTTGGGGCCTGCTTGTTGGGAGGAAAGCTGTCACCCGCGGCAGCTGGCTTAAACCTTAGCAGCAGGAGGAACAGCTGCCCGTGGCCAGGCCACTGCCCCAGATGAAACTGTTGCTGCCGGGCCTGGCCATCTCTTCCCAACGGAAATAAGTTGTTTGGGGTTCAGCAGACTCTAGAATGAAGCGGGCCCCTTGGGCACAGGGAGCAACAGCACATCCTAGTGGGCTAATTTCCCCAAAGCTTGAAACTAGGTGTCTTGTCTCACTCCAAGGATGGCTGTGGCACTACAGCATCGCTGGACGCTGGGTGGCAGTAGAGGGCCTCACAGAAACCAGGCACAGACAATCTGGCCTCCAGCAAAGGAATGATGCTAATGCGCTCCTCTGGGTAGAATTTGCACAATAACCCACATGGAAGTCGCAGCAGGACAGGGATGAAAACTATGGGGCAAGAGGTCAAGTCTGCACAATCCCAACCAACCCCACAGATGCCCATGTCCAGTAACGGCACACACTGGATGGCTCCCCACAGGCAAAGGAACAGGTGAGACACACCCCTTCTCTGTACCTGGTGACGGATTCAGGGAAGTCAGGCTCCAGGCCCTCTCTCACTCCCACCGTGTCCTGAATCCTCACCATCAGCTACAGCTGCAAGGACTGTTTCTCTTCTGTGAACCTGCAAGCTAAGGGTCTGAAGCGACACAGTGGAGAAAGCATGCGAGGAAATTCTGCTCCACTTTTCCACCTCAGTGAGGCACGTGCACAATGTAGTTTCCCATCTCAACTGTTGCTTCGCTGTCAAGATTTCTTTTGGTGTGAGAGACCAAGGTGTCAGTAGCAAAAGAAAATGTTTTGCTTTTGCTCCCCTCAGTATGCTTCAACATTTCCAAGTGAATTTCACGTCACAAGGGGAGATGGGGATTGCCCTCAACTGGAATGTGGGTCACCTCCCAGCTGTGTGGTGATGTGTCTGGGGCCAAGGCCAGAGCTGCTGCTTTTCCAGATTTTCCAAGCCAGAAACAAGCACTGTTCACTTTAATAAGGTTAAGTTTAAACCGACATCCTTTTTTGGTGCCTAAACTGTTGACTACATACCCCAGCAAGACAGAAGCGTGTGAAAGCCGTCCATTCACACTCCCCTTCTCCCAGACGGCCACATGCGCATATCCCCAGAGCTGAAGGCACTGTGCAAAGCACGGTGCAGTATATGCGGCCAGTAACCGTGTGTTCTTCTCACTGAACACTTCCAGGGTTGCATCAAGTAAAAGTTGCCTCAACTTTCACTGAAGTAGATAAAAGCTGCAAAAACCCTTACTGATTTCCTAAGTTTACTTCTCTAAGTCCCAAAAGCTAAGACTATAACTACGTTAGCGTTCATGTATGACAAACAAATATTAAATAGTTTACACCTTTATACCAATTTATCTGTAGCTCGTGCAGGTCCAATTGGACCTGGCAGACATCTACAGAACATTTCATGCAACAACTAGAGAATACACATTTTTTCTCATCGGCACATGGAACATTCTCCAGGATAGACCACATGTTAGGTCACAAAACAGGTTTCAGCAAATTTTTCAAAGCTGACATCATTCCTAGTATCTTTTCTGACCACAATTGACTAGCACTGGAAATCAATTACAAGCGAATTTCTGGAAACTACTCCAGTGCATGAAAACTGAACAACAGGCTCCCGAATGACCTATGGGTCCAAGAAGAAATTAAAAAGGAAATCAAAAACGTTCTTGAAACTAATGAAAAAAGATGCATCCTACCAAAACCTGTGGGATACTGTAAAAGCAACAGCGACGAGGCAATATATTGCAATACATGCTCACATCAAAAGGATGGAGAAACTTCACGTAAATGACCGAACTGTACACCTCAAAGAACCACCACCACCACAACAATGCAATCATAAAAGTACTAGAGAGAAAGAAATAATTAACATCAGGGCAGAGTTCAATGAAATGGAGACCCCCAAAACGATACAAAGGATCAGCGAAACACAAAGTTGTTTTTTGAGAAGATAAATAAAATAGACAAACCATTAGCTTTGCCCACTCTCACCACACTCATTCAACATAGTACTGAAAGCCCTAACCAGAGCAATCAAGCAAGACAAAGAAATAAAGGGCATTCAGATTGGGAAGGACAAAGTCAAGTTGTCCCTGTTTGCAGATGACGCGATCTTATAGATAGAAAACCTAAAGGCTACCAGAACGCCCTTACGGCTGACTAACAATTTTAATAATTTTGCGGGGTACAAAATCAACACCCACAGATCAGGAGCATTTTTATACTCCGATAATGAACTGGCAGAAAAAGAAATCAAGAAAGCAAGCCCATTTACAATAGTCACCCCCAAGATAAAATACCTAGGAACCAATTGAACCAAGGAGGTTAATGCAGATCTCTACAATGAGAACTACCAAACACCAGTGAGAGAAATTAAAGAGCACCCAAAAATAGTGGAATGACATACCAGGCTCTGGTACGGGAAGAATTAACATCGTGAAAATGTCCTTTCTACCCATAGCAGTCTACAAATTCAACGCAATCTCCGTCAAAATAGCAACAACTTTCTTCACAGAAATAGAAAAAGCAGTGCTAACATTCATATGGAATACGAAAAGATCCTGAATAGCCAAAGCAATTTTGAGCTTAAAAGCACCCCAAAAACAGAAAGGCTGGAGGCATAACACCACCCAATTTCAAATTCTATGACAAGGCTCAAAACAGCATGGTGATGGCATAGAAACAGACACTCAGATCAATGGAACAGGATAGAAAACCCAGGAATAATCAATTTGCCTACTTACAGCCAACCGATTTTTGACAAAGCAAACCAGAACATACGCTGTGGAAAAGACAGCCTCTTCAGGAAATAAACGGTGCCCGCAAAATTGGACAATCCACATGCAGAAGAATGAAACTGGACCAGCATCTCACCATATGCCAAAATCGACTCGAAATGGATTAAAGACCAGAATATAAGACCCCAAACCATTACATGACTGAAGGAAAACAGAGGGGAAACACTCCAGGAAGTAGGTGGGGGCAAAGGCTTTATGAATAAGACCCGAAACCCACAAGCAACAATATAAAAACTAAACAAATGAGCTAATGTCAAACTAAGAAGCTTCCACACAGCAAAGGAAACAATCAACAGAGCAGAAAGGCACCCTAAAAAAAGGGAGAAAATATGTGTAAACTATACGTCTGCCAAGGGCTTAATATCCAGAACATACCAAGAACTCAAACAGCTGTACAGTATGAAAACAAGTAATCCGATTTAAAACTGGGCAAACGAGATGAATAGACATTTTTCAAAGACATACAAATGGCCAACGGTACACGAAAAAATGCTCAGCATCACTAGTCATCAGAGAAATGCAAATCAAAACCACATTGAGATATCATGTCAACCCAGATAGACTGGCCATTGTTAAAAAGACCATTAATAAGAAATGCTACTGAGGATATGAGGAAAGGAGAACTCTTCTCCAATGTTGGTGGGACTGTAAATTAGCACAGTCACTATGGAAAACAGTAAAGAAGTTTCCTCCAATACAGATAGTACTACCATATGATCCAGCAGTTCCACTACTGGGTATATATCCAAAGAAATGGAAGTCATATGGAAGGGACACCTGCACTCCCATGTTCACTGCAGCTTTACTTACAATAGCCAAAATATAGAACCAACCTCAGTGCCCTTCGACAGATGACTGGATAAAAAAAATGTGATACACGTACACCATGGAATAATACTCAGTGATAAAGGAAAAGAATGAAATTCTGCCATCGGTAACAACCTGGATGAGTCTGGAGAAAATTATGTTGTGTGAAATAAGCCAGACAAGGGAAGATAAATATCACATGCTCTCACTTATAACTAGGTAGAAAGGAAGGAAGGAAGGAAGGAAGGAAGGAAGGAAGGAAGGAAGGAAGGAAGGAAGGAAGGAAGGAAGGAAGCAAAGGACTACAACAGTTCCTTGAACTTTCAGAAGGACAGAAGAAACCAATGGTTACTAGAGATGAGGGGATGGACGGAGGGAGGGAGTTGGGGGCGTGATGGGTCAGGCAAAGGGCATAAAGAAAAATCATGATTTGTAATAATGAATATGCTAATAAAAATAATTTAAAAAGTAAGACACTTTAAAACACAAAAAGAATGCCATTATTGACATTCCAGAAAATTCCAGCTATGTGGATAACATTAAAAACCAGCTGTCAAGCTAAATCCTTTATCAGTACAAATTTTGATATTTCTTCAAATTGGGAGGAGAATGTTGGTTTCGATGTACAATGTCTGGTCACTCCCAGCCTCATCTATTTGTCACTGACGACCCTGGGACAGACGGAAAAAAAAAAAAAAAACGGTTTCTGCAACTTTTAAAATACAGACACGCCCTCCACCACCAACTTTCAATGTCTACAAAACGTCCTTGGGTTCTAGTATTCTTGCACATGTTTGTTCTCTTACAGGAAATTTGCTCCTTAGGATTTCACTGCAATGTGCTTCTGGATCCCATGCCATGATTTATCTCTGAGGACCCCAGTTTCCCTGGATCCATTTCACCCCGTGCCTGGCCACCTGTGTGGCACACACACATAGGAGCAGGAGGACAAGGCTTTGAGATGGGGAACCCGCACAAGCAATTATCTGGGTTTAGGTCTGCAGGTTATTAAGGTTTTCCGTTTCAACTTCCACAGCTAGAACGAAAGTGTAGAAATCTGTTTTCTAGTTAAAATCTGTTCACATCCCAAGTGTTTTTTAAGTTACTTAACAAGCCTTTGGTAGTCCGAAATACCGGGAAGTGTGCCTGTAACTAGAAACACCAGAAACTTCCATTTCAAAATTGTCATAAACCAGGGATACTTTAGAAAAACCTTTTCAGCCCACTTCGTGCCTTGAGTAATGGTGGGTAAACAGTGGAAACCAAGAGAGGCAACATGGAAGCAAACGGATATAAAAGCACAAGGGAGACATCGTGCTCTTGGGGAGAACTAAAATGCAAATTGTGTCTGTAAACGAAAGAAATTATACAGAAATCCCAGAAAAACAATTGACTGAAAATCAGAAGAACGATCCCATGTTCATCTCATCACCTTGAGAACACGAAGGATACTTTTGTACAGGCAGCACACCTCCTTAAAGCAGCAGCAGAGTGCTTCGTGCACAGCAAGGCCTAGTTCACCGAGCAGCTGGAACTGTGCCCACACCCAGAGGGCAGCACCAGTCACGTGGGTGCAGAGGAGGTTGTCCCGGTGAACTCCACAAGCGGCAGCAACGCTCGGCTCTACGCCACAGGACTTCTGACAACGGACACAGTCGCACAGACTGCAAGTGGACCCCACATCAGCCTCAAGACCTCCCCCACCCGAAAACATCTCCACAGCCAGCCAGGGAGGCAAAGGAAGGGTCTTCATGGCGTGCAGAGTTACAATGAATCTGTGTTCACGCTGCCCCCTCCCACTGTACCCGTCGAGACCCAGACGATGTGCCCTGCTACTACAAAGTCGAAGAGATGTTTGATGGGGGCAGAGCGGAAGAGGCACATTGAATTTGGATCATTTTACCCATGACCCTTCTCTCCTCCCAACCCTCTTTGCGAAAGATGACATTTCTGGGGAAACAGAAGGTGATCAGAAGCAAGTAGCTCAAATGTATGTCCCTTGTAAATTTCGGATATCCATCAATTTCAATTTTGAGATATAGAGAAGTGCTGGGAAGGTTAATTGGCCCTATCAGTGTCAGTGAAGAGCTGATGGAAGAAGTGCGAAAGGCCAAAGGAGAAAACCCATGAGTAGAGAAATTAGCCTTCGGCTAATCTTATCTTCTCTGCTTCCATATATCCCTGTCCGTCCTCAAAAGTTGAGTGAGGTAGGAGATGATAAGATTGAGATTAGGGCAAATTATTTCCCCATCTTTTCCTTTCTCCAGTGCACAGTCTCCTCAACCCGCACACTTGGAGTCTCAGGGTCAGCTCTCCAATACTGGTCGACACAGAGGAAAACCAACTGAACCAAAACGAATCCACCGAATTATCTCTGCTGTGCTTATTTATACCTTCCCGGGTTTTCTTTCCTTTACTGTTAAGTGCCTATAATCAACTTCCATCATTTTAGCAGAGTACTAAAGAGTGACTGCTCCCAACCCCTTCAGATAGGTGATGCTTATGTTTACATCTGCTTATCAGCTCTGTCAAAGTGCTGTTTCGTGGAGGTGCTGTAATTTGATGAACACATGAGACATGCTATTTGCTAGCAAGAAATTCTCAGCTCAAACAAGCTAAGGTGTATGGAGATTCAGTATAACACAGTAATTGGTTAACTCAGTTTACTTGGGACTCCATTTCTTAGGTCTTGGGCTGTTTACATAACCAAAAGGAGTGTGTGTGTGTGTGTGTGTGTGTGTGTGTGTGTGTGTGTGTGTGTGTACCACACTTGAACTAGCACCTACCTGCACAAGTACCCCCCTGCCAAGTGATGTGTTTAAAGGCCAACAAAAAGGAAAACACAGAACACATTTATAATCCTGAAAATCTAGGGCTACTTAACCTTTCTGCTGCTTAATTTTAAAGGCAAAAAATGTACTATGAGCAGCATAAATAAGAACTGATTTGAGCATAGTTTTATAATAGATAAAATGTACCTGATGGGTCTAATTCAAATTTCTAAAATCTAACTGTGCCGCATTAGTCTGAGATACAAGATCTAAAGCTGCATGATCTAATCTGAGAATTTACGGACCTGTTTGAAATACCTTCATTTGATTAATTTGAAATGGAGGCCAGGGTATGACCTCTAACAGTCTGATCTTTAATAACCGCTCAAGAGATGAGGCAGGAAGTCAGTCGCGCTTAGAATTCTATGCACTTTCCTCTAGTGAGCACACCCTGCGGTTCCACGCGTGCAAGCACACCCCTCGCTCACTGCGGGATCTACAGAGCAGCTGTACATGCCCTTCAAAACTCAAATGCGTGTTATGTGGGTGTGCGGTATAGGGGTAGGACATGAAAAAACTCCCACCTGTCCAGTCCGAGAGAAATTTAACTCCTGAGAAGCACACCTTAGTTGAACATCAGATGCAACACTAATTTGCAGAGGTTCCCACAACATAGGAACAAAAGGGCTGACGTTATGTGTTGATAGCAGATCGTGTGTGAAAACTAAAGTTTTATACGGGGCTGTACGAAGACTAACTGAGGTCTGGAAAATGAGGAATTTTAAATGCTGGACAGTCTCTATACTCAGATTCCGCTGAAGACAATGCAAATACTTATAAGAGCCTGATAATAAAAACAGATTAAAAAAACTTAATCATCAAGGTGAAGCATTTAGTAATGAGGTTTGTACAGCTTTTCGGAAAACACTGACTGGAAGTCCCAACCGGCTAGAGGTAGGCCAGTGTCAGGAGGCATCCCGGACATGGGCATTAGCTTCCAGCACTGATGGTGCAGCCAGTGTCGATGATAAGAATTAAAACACAACTGCAACCCCCAGTCCTGGACAGGCTCAGGAAGCGGCTATCTGGAAAGAGTGGGAGGGGTCCAGGAGGCCAGCCCCCAGGTGATACATACGTTTGCACAACAGTGACGGCGAGCCACTGGAAGTCTTTTCCAGCTGTACTGCGCTGTAATTGTGGTCGCTTGCTCAGGACAGCATGCTGCTTTCACAAGTTGTCTCCTTCCTGAGGGATTTGCTCCTAGAAAAAGCCACCACCGCCTTCTTCACTGTGCCTTCTTCTTCTTCTTTTTCTTTTTTTTCCTGGAGCTTGTCTCTTCTGCAGAGAAGAGCTTTTAACACCTCCCTGGATAGTCAGTAAAACCCCAAGCATTAAGAAGGCCAGAAAATACACGTCCACTTCATTTCACTGAAAAAGAAAGGTCATGATCCTATCCCTTCTTTGGGTCATCCACCCTGAGTCTGCACACCACATTTGCTCAGCAGCAGTCTGGCTACCCTTGCACATCCAGCAAACCCTTAGCACTCCTTCCTCTTATTCAGGATTCCAACTTTTTGAGCGACAAGAAGATCCCTGACACAGAGGGATCCTTGCTGAGGTATGAGAGCAGTGACACAGGATGCAAGAAGAGCACAAATGATGTTTCTTTATCCTCTGCCAAGCCCAGGGCACGCTTGGTGCTGCCATTCTCCTCCTGGGTGCAGCAGCAAACGCTTCTTCGTCAGTTCTATGATCCAACACTGCCGCCCTTAAAAATTAAGTCACCTCAAAAGTTACATAAGTATTTGAAAATACTCAAGAAAACTCTCCAAACACTGCTAGTTACACTTTGCTTGTCATAAATGGAACATCAATCTGAGCCCCAGGACAGGCCAGAGACAAGAACCTGTGATTTCCAGCCAGGCCTGAATTCTCCCCAAATTCCACAGAGTACCAAAACAGGACAATCTTGGCAGGAGCCAAGGGCAGCCTCCTCTACCCTGAAGCAGGCCATGCCTGGAGTCCTTGGCATGAACCGAGGGCAGCATCTCCTGCCTGGAAGCAGTCATGAAGCACACCGAAACACCACTTCCACGTGGGTGGGCCACTGTTGCTTTGCCTCCCACAGATCTGTCCCCCCTTTTCCCCTGGGTGATGGAGCTGCCAAAGATTCCTCAAAGCCCATCTCTTTTGAGCAGTGAGAAGCCCCGGGCTTCTCTTCCTGCATTTATTCTCCAGACCAAGAAGTTACAGGAAGAGACATAGGTGGGGTTTTGAACATAGGTTCAGTTTTACAAGTTTTGCAATAGAAGCTGGTAACATTCAGTCAAAACAAGTCAGATGACACTCTGTTAGGCAATTAAGTGATCCACTATAACAAAGCCTTGATTTACCCGAAATTCCTTTTCCCTCTAGCAGCTTTTTAGTAACGTTGCCTATCAATTAGTCACTTGTCTGTCTTAGAATCAGCAGCCTTGCTGTGTTATGATTCTTTTCCTGCAACAGAGACTCGATGCCCGGGGGTTAAAATTCCTGTCCTTTGCAAGGTCAATATTTGAAACTGCAAGGCTTTTGGTGACTAAAGTCACCTATTACCCAAGAGCAGTAATAGGAAATTAATGTAATACATTAAAAAAGGTAATTGCCTTCCTTAACCACGAAGATGGCATTTTATAAAATTAGCTGCTTCTCTTAAAAGGCAACCTTCATTATCCTTTACCTACTCTTTAAAGACTATACAAACAGGAATAAGTAAATTATGGATAAAATGTTCTATAACTGGGAGAACTCAACGGCCAGTTGCCCACAGCTTACCTGCTGGTGTCCTGTGACACATATTGAAGCCTCCGTTGTACTTTGAGGAAAAATGTTCAAAACATGCCCAAAGTTCTACCCAGCAGCCGCCCCGGGAACCTGCATGCACTTCTGTCCCACTGCGAGTGGCAACCACATCGGCGGTGCTGGACTCGGGTCAGCCCTGCTGGAATGGCAGTGAAAGAGAAACTCATGTTTCAGCACAGCTAAGACGTAAACGTGCAAGTGCAATTTTTAGTGAACAGTGTCGCGTATACATTTACAGGCGGCCAAGGGATAACTCTGTGACCAAAGGAAAACAAAACCTATTCTAGAAAAACAGCAGCTCTGCCTTTCAGGGATGAGACAACCCTGCAAGCTGCTGAGCTCTCTGCTGGTCACCGGTGATGTCATCCCGGTAGCACTGACCCTGTCACCGCCAGAGGTGCCTCACCCAGTCCCCTCCCATCTGTCCGCTGGACTGGAGGGGCGCCATTCTGTCCACACAGCTTCCTTGAGCACCTGCACCCTTGGGGCCTGCTTGTTGGGAGGAAAGCTGTCACCCGCGGCAGCTGGCTTAAACCTTAGCAGCAGGAGGAACAGCTGCCCGTGGCCAGGCCACTGCCCCAGATGAAACTGTTGCTGCCGGGCCTGGCCATCTCTTCCCAACGGAAATAAGTTGTTTGGGGTTCAGCAGACTCTAGAATGAAGCGGGCCCCTTGGGCACAGGGAGCAACAGCACATCCTAGTGGGCTAATTTCCCCAAAGCTTGAAACTAGGTGTCTTGTCTCACTCCAAGGATGGCTGTGGCACTACAGCATCGCTGGACGCTGGGTGGCAGTAGAGGGCCTCACAGAAAC
Organism: Cynocephalus volans; assembly: GCF_027409185.1. Taxonomy (NCBI): domain Eukaryota; kingdom Metazoa; phylum Chordata; class Mammalia; order Dermoptera; family Cynocephalidae; genus Cynocephalus; species Cynocephalus volans. The sequence continues at coordinate 752,676 of NW_026902375.1, forward strand.
CAGGCACAGACAATCTGGCCTCCAGCAAAGGAATGATGCTAATGCGCTCCTCTGGGTAGAATTTGCACAATAACCCACATGGAAGTCGCAGCAGGACAGGGATGAAAACTATGGGGCAAGAGGTCAAGTCTGCACAATCCCAACCAACCCCACAGATGCCCATGTCCAGTAACCGCACACACTGGATGGCTCCCCACAGGCAAAGGAACAGGTGAGACACACCCCTTCTCTGTACCTGGTGACGGATTCAGGGAAGTCAGGCTCCAGGCCCTCTCTCACTCCCACCGTGTCCTGAATCCTCACCATCAGCTACAGCTGCAAGGACTGTTTCTCTTCTGTGAACCTGCAAGCTAAGGGTCTGAAGCGACACAGTGGAGAAAGCATGCGAGGAAATTCTGCTCCACTTTTCCACCTCAGTGAGGCACGTGCACAATGTAGTTTCCCATCTCAACTGTTGCTTCGCTGTCAAGATTTCTTTTGGTGTGAGAGACCAAGGTGTCAGTAGCAAAAGAAAATGTTTTGCTTTTGCTCCCCTCAGTATGCTTCAACATTTCCAAGTGAATTTCACGTCACAAGGGGAGATGGGGATTGCCCTCAACTGGAATGTGGGTCACCTCCCAGCTGTGTGGTGATGTGTCTGGGGCCAAGGCCAGAGCTGCTGCTTTTCCAGATTTTCCAAGCCAGAAACAAGCACTGTTCACTTTAATAAGGTTAAGTTTAAACCGACATCCTTTTTTGGTGCCTAAACTGTTGACTACATACCCCAGCAAGACAGAAGCGTGTGAAAGCCGTCCATTCACACTCCCCTTCTCCCAGACGGCCACATGCGCATATCCCCAGAGCTGAAGGCACTGTGCAAAGCACGGTGCAGTATATGCGGCCAGTAACCGTGTGTTCTTCTCACTGAACACTTCCAGGGTTGCATCAAGTAAAAGTTGCCTCAACTTTCACTGAAGTAGATAAAAGCTGCAAAAACCCTTACTGATTTCCTAAGTTTACTTCTCTAAGTCCCAAAAGCTAAGACTATAACTACGTTAGCGTTCATGTATGACAAACAAATATTAAATAGTTTACACCTTTATACCAATTTATCTGTAGCTCGTGCAGGTCCAATTGGACCTGGCAGACATCTACAGAACATTTCATGCAACAACTAGAGAATACACATTTTTTCTCATCGGCACATGGAACATTCTCCAGGATAGACCACATGTTAGGTCACAAAACAGGTTTCAGCAAATTTTTCAAAGCTGACATCATTCCTAGTATCTTTTCTGACCACAATTGACTAGCACTGGAAATCAATTACAAGCGAATTTCTGGAAACTACTCCAGTGCATGAAAACTGAACAACAGGCTCCCGAATGACCTATGGGTCCAAGAAGAAATTAAAAAGGAAATCAAAAACGTTCTTGAAACTAATGAAAAAAGATGCATCCTACCAAAACCTGTGGGATACTGTAAAAGCAACAGCGACGAGGCAATATATTGCAATACATGCTCACATCAAAAGGATGGAGAAACTTCACGTAAATGACCGAACTGTACACCTCAAAGAACCACCACCACCACAACAATGCAATCATAAAAGTACTAGAGAGAAAGAAATAATTAACATCAGGGCAGAGTTCAATGAAATGGAGACCCCCAAAACGATACAAAGGATCAGCGAAACACAAAGTTGTTTTTTGAGAAGATAAATAAAATAGACAAACCATTAGCTTTGCCCACTCTCACCACACTCATTCAACATAGTACTGAAAGCCCTAACCAGAGCAATCAAGCAAGACAAAGAAATAAAGGGCATTCAGATTGGGAAGGACAAAGTCAAGTTGTCCTTGTTTGCAGATGACGCGATCTTATAGATAGAAAACCTAAAGGCTACCAGAACGCCCTTACGGCTGACTAACAATTTTAATAATTTTGCGGGGTACAAAATCAACACCCACAGATCAGGAGCATTTTTATACTCCGATAATGAACTGGCAGAAAAAGAAATCAAGAAAGCAAGCCCATTTACAATAGTCACCCCCAAGATAAAATACCTAGGAACCAATTGAACCAAGGAGGTTAATGCAGATCTCTACAATGAGAACTACCAAACACCAGTGAGAGAAATTAAAGAGCACCCAAAAATAGTGGAATGACATACCAGGCTCTGGTACGGGAAGAATTAACATCGTGAAAATGTCCTTTCTACCCATAGCAGTCTACAAATTCAACGCAATCTCCGTCAAAATAGCAACAACTTTCTTCACAGAAATAGAAAAAGCAGTGCTAACATTCATATGGAATACGAAAAGATCCTGAATAGCCAAAGCAATTTTGAGCTTAAAAGCACCCCAAAAACAGAAAGGCTGGAGGCATAACACCACCCAATTTCAAATTCTATGACAAGGCTCAAAACAGCATGGTGATGGCATAGAAACAGACACTCAGATCAATGGAACAGGATAGAAAACCCAGGAATAATCAATTTGCCTACTTACAGCCAACCGATTTTTGACAAAGCAAACCAGAACATACGCTGTGGAAAAGACAGCCTCTTCAGGAAATAAACGGTGCCCGCAAAATTGGACAATCCACATGCAGAAGAATGAAACTGGACCAGCATCTCACCATATGCCAAAATCGACTCGAAATGGATTAAAGACCAGAATATAAGACCCCAAACCATTACATGACTGAAGGAAAACAGAGGGGAAACACTCCAGGAAGTAGGTGGGGGCAAAGGCTTTATGAATAAGACCCGAAACCCACAAGCAACAATATAAAAACTAAACAAATGAGCTAATGTCAAACTAAGAAGCTTCCACACAGCAAAGGAAACAATCAACAGAGCAGAAAGGCACCCTAAAAAAAGGGAGAAAATATGTGTAAACTATACGTCTGCCAAGGGCTTAATATCCAGAACATACCAAGAACTCAAACAGCTGTACAGTATGAAAACAAGTAATCCGATTTAAAACTGGGCAAACGAGATGAATAGACATTTTTCAAAGACATACAAATGGCCAACGGTACACGAAAAAATGCTCAGCATCACTAGTCATCAGAGAAATGCAAATCAAAACCACATTGAGATATCATGTCAACCCAGATAGACTGGCCATTGTTAAAAAGACCATTAATAAGAAATGCTACTGAGGATATGAGGAAAGGAGAACTCTTCTCCAATGTTGGTGGGACTGTAAATTAGCACAGTCACTATGGAAAACAGTAAAGAAGTTTCCTCCAATACAGATAGTACTACCATATGATCCAGCAGTTCCACTACTGGGTATATATCCAAAGAAATGGAAGTCATATGGAAGGGACACCTGCACTCCCATGTTCACTGCAGCTTTACTTACAATAGCCAAAATATAGAACCAACCTCAGTGCCCTTCGACAGATGACTGGATAAAAAAAATGTGATACACGTACACCATGGAATAATACTCAGTGATAAAGGAAAAGAATGAAATTCTGCCATCGGTAACAACCTGGATGAGTCTGGAGAAAATTATGTTGTGTGAAATAAGCCAGACAAGGGAAGATAAATATCACATGCTCTCACTTATAACTAGGTAGAAAGGAAGGAAGGAAGGAAGGAAGGAAGGAAGGAAGGAAGGAAGGAAGGAAGGAAGGAAGGAAGGAAGGAAGGAAGGAAGCAAAGGACTACAACAGTTCCTTGAACTTTCAGAAGGACAGAAGAAACCAATGGTTACTAGAGATGAGGGGATGGACGGAGGGAGGGAGTTGGGGGCGTGATGGGTCAGGCAAAGGGCATAAAGAAAAATCATGATTTGTAATAATGAATATGCTAATAAAAATAATTTAAAAAGTAAGACACTTTAAAACACAAAAAGAATGCCATTATTGACATTCCAGAAAATTCCAGCTATGTGGATAACATTAAAAACCAGCTGTCAAGCTAAATCCTTTATCAGTACAAATTTTGATATTTCTTCAAATTGGGAGGAGAATGTTGGTTTCGATGTACAATGTCTGGTCACTCCCAGCCTCATCTATTTGTCACTGACGACCCTGGGACAGACGGAAAAAAAAAAAAAAACGGTTTCTGCAACTTTTAAAATACAGACACGCCCTCCACCACCAACTTTCAATGTCTACAAAACGTCCTTGGGTTCTAGTATTCTTGCACATGTTTGTTCTCTTACAGGAAATTTGCTCCTTAGGATTTCACTGCAATGTGCTTCTGGATCCCATGCCATGATTTATCTCTGAGGACCCCTGTTCCCCTGGATCCATTTCACCCCGTGCCTGGCCACCTGTGTGGCACACACACATAGGAGCATGAGGACAAGGCTTTGAGATGGGGAACCCGCACAAGCAATTATCTGGGTTTAGGTCTGCAGGTTATTAAGGTTTTCCGTTTCAACTTCCACAGCTAGAACGAAAGTGTAGAAATCCGTTTTCTAGTTAAAATCTGTTCACATCCCAAGTGTTTTTTAAGTTACTTAACAAGCCTTTGGTAGTCCGAAATACCGGGAAGTGTGCCTGTAACTAGAAACACCAGAAACTTCCATTTCAAAATTGTCATAAACCAGGGATACTTTAGAAAAACCTTTTCAGCCCACTTCGTGCCTTGAGTAATGGTGGGTAAACAGTGGAAACCAAGAGAGGCAACATGGAAGCAAACGGATATAAAAGCACAAGGGAGACATCATGCTCTTGGGGAGAACTAAAATGCAAATTGTGTCTGTAAACGAAAGACATTATACAGAAATCCCAGAAAAACAATTGACTGAAAATCAGACGAACGATCCCATGTTCATCTCATCACCTTGAGAACACGAAGGATACTTTTGTACAGGCAGCACACCTCCTTAAAGCAGCAGCAGAGTGCTTCGTGCACAGCAAGGCCTAGTTCACTGAGCAGCTGGACCTGTGCCCACACCCAGAGGGCAGCACCAGCCACGTGAGTGCAGAGGAGGTTGTCCCGGTGAACTCCACAAGCGGCAGCAACGCTAGGCTCTACGCCACAGGACTTCTGACAACGGACACAGTCGCACAGACTGCAAGTGGACCCCACATCAGCCTCAAGACCTCCCCCACCCGAAAACATCTCCACAGCCAGCCAGGGAGGCAAAGGAAGGGTCTTCATGGCGTGCAGAGTTACAATGAATCTGTGTTCACGCTGCCCCCTCCCACTGTACCCGTCGAGACCCAGACGATGTGCCCTGCTACTACAAAGTCGAAGAGATGTTTGATGGGGGCAGAGCGGAAGAGGCACATTGAATTTGGATCATTTTACCCATGACCCTTCTCTCCTCCCAACCCTCTTTGCGAAAGATGACATTTCTGGGGAAACAGAAGGTGATCAGAAGCAAGTAGCTCAAATGTATGTCCCTTGTAAATTTCGGATATCCATCAATTTCAATTTTGAGATATAGAGAAGTGCTGGGAAGGTTAATTGGCCCTATCAGTGTCAGTGAAGAGCTGATGGAAGAAGTGCGAAAGGCCAAAGGAGAAAACCCATGAGTAGAGAAATTAGCCTTCGGCTAATCTTATCTTCTCTGCTTCCATATATCCCTGTCCGTCCTCAAAAGTTGAGTGAGGTAGGAGATGATAAGATTGAGATTAGGGCAAATTATTTCCCCATCTTTTCCTTTCTCCAGTGCACAGTCTCCTCAACCCGCACACTTGGAGTCTCAGGGTCAGCTCTCCAATACTGGTCGACACAGAGGAAAACCAACTGAACCAAAACGAATCCACCGAATTATCTCTGCTGTGCTTATTTATACCTTCCCGGGTTTTCTTTCCTTTACTGTTAAGTGCCTATAATCAACTTCCATCATTTTAGCAGAGTACTAAAGAGTGACTGCTCCCAACCCCTTCAGATAGGTGATGCTTATGTTTACATCTGCTTATCAGCTCTGTCAAAGTGCTGTTTCGTGGAGGTGCTGTAATTTGATGAACACATGAGACATGCTATTTGCTAGCAAGAAATTCTCAGCTCAAACAAGCTAAGGTGTATGGAGATTCAGTATAACACAGTAATTGGTTAACTCAGTTTACTTGGGACTCCATTTCTTAGGTCTTGGGCTGTTTACATAACCAAAAGGAGTGTGTGTGTGTGCGTGTGTGTGTGTGTGTGTGTGTGTGTGTGTGTGTGTGTGTGTGTACCACACTTGACCTAGCGTGTGTGTGTGTGTGTGTGTACCACACTTGACCTAGCACCTACCTGCACAAGTACCCCCCTGCCAAGTGATGTGTTTAAAGGCCAACAAAAAGGAAAACACAGAACACATTTATAATCCTGAAAATCTAGGGCTACTTAACCTTTCTGCTGCTTAATTTTAAAGGCAAAAAATGTACTATGAGCAGCATAAATAAGAACTGATTTGAGCATAGTTTTATAATAGATAAAATGTACCTGATGGGTCTAATTCAAATTTCTAAAATCTAACTGTGCCGCATTAGTCTGAGATACAAGATCTAAAGCTGCATGATCTAATCTGAGAATTTACGGACCTGTTTGAAATACCTTCATTTGATTAATTTGAAATGGAGGCCAGGGTATGACCTCTAACAGTCTGATCTTTAATAACCGCTCAAGAGATGAGGCAGGAAGTCAGTCGCGCTTAGAATTCTATGCACTTTCCTCTAGTGAGCACACCCTGCGGTTCCACGCGTGCAAGCACACCCCTCGCTCACTGCGGGATCTACAGAGCAGCTGTACATGCCCTTCAAAACTCAAATGCGTGTTATGTGGGTGTGCGGTATAGGGGTAGGACATGAAAAAACTCCCACCTGTCCAGTCCGAGAGAAATTTAACTCCTGAGAAGCACACCTTAGTTGAACATCAGATGCAACACTAATTTGCAGAGGTTCCCACAACATAGGAACAAAAGGGCTGACGTTATGTGTTGATAGCAGATCGTGTGTGAAAACTAAAGTTTTATACGGGGCTGTACGAAGACTAACTGAGGTCTGGAAAATGAGGAATTTTAAATGCTGGACAGTCTCTATACTCAGATTCCGCTGAAGACAATGCAAATACTTATAAGAGCCTGATAATAAAAACAGATTAAAAAAACTTAATCATCAAGGTGAAGCATTTAGTAATGAGGTTTGTACAGCTTTTCGGAAAACACTGACTGGAAGTCCCAACCGGCTAGAGGTAGGCCAGTGTCAGGAGGCATCCCGGACATGGGCATTAGCTTCCAGCACTGATGGTGCAGCCAGTGTCGATGATAAGAATTAAAACACAACTGCAACCCCCAGTCCTGGACAGGCTCAGGAAGCGGCTATCTGGAAAGAGTGGGAGGGGTCCAGGAGGCCAGCCCCCAGGTGATACATACGTTTGCACAACAGTGACGGCGAGCCACTGGAAGTCTTTTCCAGCTGTACTGCGCTGTAATTGTGGTCGCTTGCTCAGGACAGCATGCTGCTTTCACAAGTTGTCTCCTTCCTGAGGGATTTGCTCCTAGAAAAAGCCACCACCGCCTTCTTCACTGTGCCTTCTTCTTCTTCTTTTTCTTTTTTTTCCTGGAGCTTGTCTCTTCTGCAGAGAAGAGCTTTTAACACCTCCCTGGATAGTCAGTAAAACCCCAAGCATTAAGAAGGCCAGAAAATACACGTCCACTTCATTTCACTGAAAAAGAAAGGTCATGATCCTATCCCTTCTTTGGGTCATCCACCCTGAGTCTGCACACCACATTTGCTCAGCAGCAGTCTGGCTACCCTTGCACATCCAGCAAACCCTTAGCACTCCTTCCTCTTATTCAGGATTCCAACTTTTTGAGCGACAAGAAGATCCCTGACACAGAGGGATCCTTGCTGAGGTATGAGAGCAGTGACACAGGATGCAAGAAGAGCACAAATGATGTTTCTTTATCCTCTGCCAAGCCCAGGGCACGCTTGGTGCTGCCATTCTCCTCCTGGGTGCAGCAGCAAACGCTTCTTCGTCAGTTCTATGATCCAACACTGCCGCCCTTAAAAATTAAGTCACCTCAAAAGTTACATAAGTATTTGAAAATACTCAAGAAAACTCTCCAAACACTGCTAGTTACACTTTGCTTGTCATAAATGGAACATCAATCTGAGCCCCAGGACAGGCCAGAGACAAGAACCTGTGATTTCCAGCCAGGCCTGAATTCTCCCCAAATTCCACAGAGTACCAAAACAGGACAATCTTGGCAGGAGCCAAGGGCAGCCTCCTCTACCCTGAAGCAGGCCATGCCTGGAGTCCTTGGCATGAACCGAGGGCAGCATCTCCTGCCTGGAAGCAGTCATGAAGCACACCGAAACACCACTTCCACGTGGGTGGGCCACTGTTGCTTTGCCTCCCACAGATCTGTCCCCCCTTTTCCCCTGGGTGATGGAGCTGCCAAAGATTCCTCAAAGCCCATCTCTTTTGAGCAGTGAGAAGCCCCGGGCTTCTCTTCCTGCATTTATTCTCCAGACCAAGAAGTTACAGGAAGAGACATAGGTGGGGTTTTGAACATAGGTTCAGTTTTACAAGTTTTGCAATAGAAGCTGGTAACATTCAGTCAAAACAAGTCAGATGACACTCTGTTAGGCAATTAAGTGATCCACTATAACAAAGCCTTGATTTACCCGAAATTCCTTTTCCCTCTAGCAGCTTTTTAGTAACGTTGCCTATCAATTAGTCACTTGTCTGTCTTAGAATCAGCAGCCTTGCTGTGTTATGATTCTTTTCCTGCAACAGAGACTCGATGCCCGGGGGTTAAAATTCCTGTCCTTTGCAAGGTCAATATTTGAAACTGCAAGGCTTTTGGTGACTAAAGTCACCTATTACCCAAGAGCAGTAATAGGAAATTAATGTAATACATTAAAAAAGGTAATTGCCTTCCTTAACCACGAAGATGGCATTTTATAAAATTAGCTGCTTCTCTTAAAAGGCAACCTTCATTATCCTTTACCTACTCTTTAAAGACTATACAAACAGGAATAAGTAAATTATGGATAAAATGTTCTATAACTGGGAGAACTCAACGGCCAGTTGCCCACAGCTTACCTGCTGGTGTCCTGTGACACATATTGAAGCCTCCGTTGTACTTTGAGGAAAAACGTTCAAAACATGCCCAAAGTTCTACCCAGCAGCCGCCCCGGGAACCTGCATGCACTTCTGTCCCACTGCGAGTGGCAACCACATCGGCGGTGCTGGACTCGGGTCAGCCCTGCTGGAATGGCAGTGAAAGAGAAACTCATGTTTCAGCACAGCTAAGACGTAAACGTGCAAGTGCAATTTTTAGTGAACAGTGTCGCGTATACATTTACAGGCGGCCAAGGGATAACTCTGTGACCAAAGGAAAACAAAACCTATTCTAGAAAAACAGCAGCTCTGCCTTTCAGGGATGAGACAACCCTGCAAGCTGCTGAGCTCTCTGCTGGTCACCGGTGATGTCATCCCGGTAGCACTGACCCTGTCACCGCCAGAGGTGCCTCACCCAGTCCCCTCCCATCTGTCCGCTGGACTGGAGGGGCGCCATTCTGTCCCCACAGCTTCCTTGAGCACCTGCACCCTTGGGGCCTGCTTGTTGGGAGGAAAGCTGTCACCCGCGGCAGCTGGCTTAAACCTTAGCAGCAGGAGGAACAGCTGCCCGTGGCCAGGCCACTGCCCCAGATGAAACTGTTGCTGCCGGGCCTGGCCATCTCTTCCCAACGGAAATAAGTTGTTTGGGGTTCAGCAGACTCTAGAATGAAGCGGGCCCCTTGGGCACAGGGAGCAACAGCACATCCTAGTGGGCTAATTTCCCCAAAGCTTGAAACTAGGTGTCTTGTCTCACTCCAAGGATGGCTGTGGCACTACAGCATCGCTGGACGCTGGGTGGCAGTAGAGGGCCTCACAGAAACCAGGCACAGACAATCTGGCCTCCAGCAAAGGAATGATGCTAATGCGCTCCTCTGGGTAGAATTTGCACAATAACCCACATGGAAGTCGCAGCAGGACAGGGATGAAAACTATGGGGCAAGAGGTCAAGTCTGCACAATCCCAACCAACCCCACCGATGCCCATGTCCAGTAACGGCACACACTGGATGGCTCCCCACAGGCAAAGGAACAGGTGAGACACACCCCTTCTCTGTACCTGGTGACGGATTCAGGGAAGTCAGGCTCCAGGCCCTCTCTCACTCCCACCGTGTCCTGAATCCTCACCATCAGCTACAGCTGCAAGGACTGTTTCTCTTCTGTGAACCTGCAAGCTAAGGGTCTGAAGCGACACAGTGGAGAAAGCATGCGAGGAAATTCTGCTCCACTTTTCCACCTCAGTGAGGCACGTGCACAATGTAGTTTCCCATCTCAACTGTTGCTTCGCTGTCAAGATTTCTTTTGGTGTGAGAGACCAAGGTGTCAGTAGCAAAAGAAAATGTTTTGCTTTTGCTCCCCTCAGTATGCTTCAACATTTCCAAGTGAATTTCACGTCACAAGGGGAGATGGGGATTGCCCTCAACTGGAATGTGGGTCACCTCCCAGCTGTGTGGTGATGTGTCTGGGGCCAAGGCCAGAGCTGCTGCTTTTCCAGATTTTCCAAGCCAGAAACAAGCACTGTTCACTTTAATAAGGTTAAGTTTAAACCGACATCCTTTTTTGGTGCCTAAACTGTTGACTACATACCCCAGCAAGACAGAAGCGTGTGAAAGCCGTCCATTCACACTCCCCTTCTCCCAGACGGCCACATGCGCATATCCCCAGAGCTGAAGGCACTGTGCAAAGCACGGTGCAGTATATGCGGCCAGTAACCGTGTGTTCTTCTCACTGAACACTTCCAGGGTTGCATCAAGTAAAAGTTGCCTCAACTTTCACTGAAGTAGATAAAAGCTGCAAAAACCCTTACTGATTTCCTAAGTTTACTTCTCTAAGTCCCAAAAGCTAAGACTATAACTACGTTAGCGTTCATGTATGACAAACAAATATTAAATAGTTTACACCTTTATACCAATTTATCTGTAGCTCGTGCAGGTCCAATTGGACCTGGCAGACATCTACAGAACATTTCATGCAACAACTAGAGAATACACATTTTTTCTCATCGGCACATGGAACATTCTCCAGGATAGACCACATGTTAGGTCACAAAACAGGTTTCAGCAAATTTTTCAAAGCTGACATCATTCCTAGTATCTTTTCTGACCACAATTGACTAGCACTGGAAATCAATTACAAGCGAATTTCTGGAAACTACTCCAGTGCATGAAAACTGAACAACAGGCTCCCGAATGACCTATGGGTCCAAGAAGAAATTAAAAAGGAAATCAAAAACGTTCTTGAAACTAATGAAAAAAGATGCATCCTACCAAAACCTGTGGGATACTGTAAAAGCAACAGCGACGAGGCAATATATTGCAATACATGCTCACATCAAAAGGATGGAGAAACTTCACGTAAATGACCGAACTGTACACCTCAAAGAACCACCACCACCACAACAATGCAATCATAAAAGTACTAGAGAGAAAGAAATAATTAACATCAGGGCAGAGTTCAATGAAATGGAGACCCCCAAAACGATACAAAGGATCAGCGAAACACAAAGTTGTTTTTTGAGAAGATAAATAAAATAGACAAACCATTAGCTTTGCCCACTCTCACCACACTCATTCAACATAGTACTGAAAGCCCTAACCAGAGCAATCAAGCAAGACAAAGAAATAAAGGGCATTCAGATTGGGAAGGACAAAGTCAAGTTGTCCCTGTTTGCAGATGACGCGATCTTATAGATAGAAAACCTAAAGGCTACCAGAACGCCCTTACGGCTGACTAACAATTTTAATAATTTTGCGGGGTACAAAATCAACACCCACAGATCAGGAGCATTTTTATACTCCGAAAATGAACTGGCAGAAAAAGAAATCAAGAAAGCAAGCCCATTTACAATAGTCACCCCCAAGATAAAATACCTAGGAACCAATTGAACCAAGGAGGTTAATGCAGATCTCTACAATGAGAACTACCAAACACCAGTGAGAGAAATTAAAGAGCACCCAAAAATAGTGGAATGACATACCAGGCTCTGGTACGGGAAGAATTAACATCGTGAAAATGTCCTTTCTACCCATAGCAGTCTACAAATTCAACGCAATCTCCGTCAAAATAGCAACAACTTTCTTCACAGAAATAGAAAAAGCAGTGCTAACATTCATATGGAATACGAAAAGATCCTGAATAGCCAAAGCAATTTTGAGCTTAAAAGCACCCCAAAAACAGAAAGGCTGGAGGCATAACACCACCCAATTTCAAATTCTATGACAAGGCTCAAAACAGCATGGTGATGGCATAGAAACAGACACTCAGATCAATGGAACAGGATAGAAAACCCAGGAATAATCAATTTGCCTACTTACAGCCAACCGATTTTTGACAAAGCAAACCAGAACATACGCTGTGGAAAAGACAGCCTCTTCAGGAAATAAACGGTGCCCGCAAAATTGGACAATCCACATGCAGAAGAATGAAACTGGACCAGCATCTCACCATATGCCAAAATCAACTCGAAATGGATTAAAGACCAGAATATAAGACCCCAAACCATTACATGACTGAAGGAAAACAGAGGGGAAACACTCCAGGAAGTAGGTGGGGGCAAAGGCTTTATGAATAAGACCCGAAACCCACAAGCAACAATATAAAAACTAAACAAATGAGCTAATGTCAAACTAAGAAGCTTCCACACAGCAAAGGAAACAATCAACAGAGCAGAAAGGCACCCTAAAAAAAGGGAGAAAATATGTGTAAACTATACGTCTGCCAAGGGCTTAATATCCAGAACATACCAAGAACTCAAACAGCTGTACAGTATGAAAACAAGTAATCCGATTTAAAACTGGGCAAACGAGATGAATAGACATTTTTCAAAGACATACAAATGGCCAACGGTACACGAAAAAATGCTCAGCATCACTAGTCATCAGAGAAATGCAAATCAAAACCACATTGAGATATCATGTCAACCCAGATAGACTGGCCATTGTTAAAAAGACCATTAATAAGAAATGCTACTGAGGATATGAGGAAAGGAGAACTCTTCTCCAATGTTGGTGGGACTGTAAATTAGCACAGTCACTATGGAAAACAGTAAAGAAGTTTCCTCCAATACAGATAGTACTACCATATGATCCAGCAGTTCCACTACTGGGTATATATCCAAAGAAATGGAAGTCATATGGAAGGGACACCTGCACTCCCATGTTCACTGCAGCTTTACTTACAATAGCCAAAATATAGAACCAACCTCAGTGCCCTTCGACAGATGACTGGATAAAAAAAATGTGATACACGTACACCATGGAATAATACTCAGTGATAAAGGAAAAGAATGAAATTCTGCCATCGGTAACAACCTGGATGAGTCTGGAGAAAATTATGTTGTGTGAAATAAGCCAGACAAGGGAAGATAAATATCACATGCTCTCACTTATAACTAGGTAGAAAGGAAGGAAGGAAGGAAGGAAGGAAGGAAGGAAGGAAGGAAGGAAGGAAGGAAGGAAGGAAGGAAGGAAGGAAGCAAAGGACTACAACAGTTCCTTGAACTTTCAGAAGGACAGAAGAAACCAATGGTTACTAGAGATGAGGGGATGGACGGAGGGAGGGAGTTGGGGGCGTGATGGGTCAGGCAAAGGGCATAAAGAAAAATCATGATTTGTAATAATGAATATGCTAATAAAAATAATTTAAAAAGTAAGACACTTTAAAACACAAAAAGAATGCCATTATTGACATTCCAGAAAATTCCAGCTATGTGGATAACATTAAAAACCAGCTGTCAAGCTAAATCCTTTATCAGTACAAATTTTGATATTTCTTCAAATTGGGAGGAGAATGTTGGTTTCGATGTACAATGTCTGGTCACTCCCAGCCTCATCTATTTGTCACTGACGACCCTGGGACAGACGGAAAAAAAAAAAAAACGGTTTCTGCAACTTTTAAAATACAGACACGCCCTCCACCACCAACTTTCAATGTCTACAAAACGTCCTTGGGTTCTAGTATTCTTGCACATGTTTGTTCTCTTACAGGAAATTTGCTCCTTAGGATTTCACTGCAATGTGCTTCTGGATCCCATGCCATGATTTATCTCTGAGGACCCCTGTTCCCCTGGATCCATTTCACCCCGTGCCTGGCCACCTGTGTGGCACACACACATAGGAGCAGGAGGACAAGGCTTTGAGATGGGGAACCCGCACAAGCAATTATCTGGGTTTAGGTCTGCAGGTTATTAAGGTTTTCCGTTTCAACTTCCACAGCTAGAACGAAAGTGTAGAAATCCGTTTTCTAGTTAAAATCTGTTCACATCCCAAGTGTTTTTTAAGTTACTTAACAAGCCTTTGGTAGTCCGAAATACCGGGAAGTGTGCCTGTAACTAGAAACACCAGAAACTTCCATTTCAAAATTGTCATAAACCAGGGATACTTTAGAAAAACCTTTTCAGCCCACTTCGTGCCTTGAGTAATGGTGGGTAAACAGTGGAAACCAAGAGAGGCAACATGGAAGCAAACGGATATAAAAGCACAAGGGAGACATCATGCTCTTGGGGAGAACTAAAATGCAAATTGTGTCTGTAAACGAAAGAAATTATACAGAAATCCCAGAAAAACAATTGACTGAAAATCACACGAACGATCCCATGTTCATCTCATCACCTTGAGAACACGAAGGATACTTTTGTACAGGCAGCACACCTCCTTAAAGCAGCAGCAGAGTGCTTCGTGCACAGCAAGGCCTAGTTCACTGAGCAGCTGGACTTGTGCCCACACCCAGAGGGCAGCACCAGTCACGTGGGTGCAGAGGAGGTTGTCCCGGTGAACTCCACAAGCAGCAGCAACGCTAGGCTCTACGCCACAGGACTTCTGACAACGGACACAGTCGCACAGACTGCAAGTGGACCCCACATCAGCCTCAAGACCTCCCCCACCCGAAAACATCTCCACAGCCAGCCAGGGAGGCAAAGGAAGGGTCTTCATGGCGTGCAGAGTTACAATGAATCTGTGTTCACGCTGCCCCCTCCCACTGTACCCGTCGAGACCCAGACGATGTGCCCTGCTACTACAAAGTCGAAGAGATGTTTGATGGGGGCAGAGCGGAAGAGGCACATTGAATTTGGATCATTTTACCCATGACCCTTCTCTCCTCCCAACCCTCTTTGCGAAAGATGACATTTCTGGGGAAACAGAAGGTGATCAGAAGCAAGTAGCTCAAATGTATGTCCCTTGTAAATTTCGGATATCCATCAATTTCAATTTTGAGATATAGAGAAGTGCTGGGAAGGTTAATTGGCCCTATCAGTGTCAGTGAAGAGCTGATGGAAGAAGTGCGAAAGGCCAAAGGAGAAAACCCATGAGTAGAGAAATTAGCCTTCGGCTAATCTTATCTTCTCTGCTTCCATATATCCCTGTCCGTCCTCAAAAGTTGAGTGAGGTAGGAGATGATAAGATTGAGATTAGGGCAAATTATTTCCCCATCTTTTCCTTTCTCCAGTGCACAGTCTCCTCAACCCGCACACTTGGAGTCTCAGGGTCAGCTCTCCAATACTGGTCGACACAGAGGAAAACCAACTGAACCAAAACGAATCCACCGAATTATCTCTGCTGTGCTTATTTATACCTTCCCGGGTTTTCTTTCCTTTACTGTTAAGTGCCTATAATCAACTTCCATCATTTTAGCAGAGTACTAAAGAGTGACTGCTCCCAACCCCTTCAGATAGGTGATGCTTATGTTTACATCTGCTTATCAGCTCTGTCAAAGTGCTGTTTCGTGGAGGTGCTGTAATTTGATGAACACATGAGACATGCTATTTGCTAGCAAGAAATTCTCAGCTCAAACAAGCTAAGGTGTATGGAGATTCAGTATAACACAGTAATTGGTTAACTCAGTTTACTTGGGACTCCATTTCTTAGGTCTTGGGCTGTTTACATAACCAAAAGGAGTGTGTGTGTGTGTGTGTGTGTGTGTGTGTGTGTACCACACTTGAACTAGCACCTACCTGCACAAGTACCCCCCTGCCAAGTGATGTGTTTAAAGGCCAACAAAAAGGAAAACACAGAACACATTTATAATCCTGAAAATCTAGGGCTACTTAACCTTTCTGCTGCTTAATTTTAAAGGCAAAAAATGTACTATGAGCAGCATAAATAAGAACTGATTTGAGCATAGTTTTATAATAGATAAAATGTACCTGATGGGTCTAATTCAAATTTCTAAAATCTAACTGTGCCGCATTAGTCTGAGATACAAGATCTAAAGCTGCATGATCTAATCTGAGAATTTACGGACCTGTTTGAAATACCTTCATTTGATTAATTTGAAATGGAGGCCAGGGTATGACCTCTAACAGTCTGATCTTTAATAACCGCTCAAGAGATGAGGCAGGAAGTCAGTCGCGCTTAGAATTCTATGCACTTTCCTCTAGTGAGCACACCCTGCGGTTCCACGCGTGCAAGCACACCCCTCGCTCACTGCGGGATCTACAGAGCAGCTGTACATGCCCTTCAAAACTCAAATGCGTGTTATGTGGGTGTGCGGTATAGGGGTAGGACATGAAAAAACTCCCACCTGTCCAGTCCGAGAGAAATTTAACTCCTGAGAAGCACACCTTAGTTGAACATCAGATGCAACACTAATTTGCAGAGGTTCCCACAACATAGGAACAAAAGGGCTGACGTTATGTGTTGATAGCAGATCGTGTGTGAAAACTAAAGTTTTATACGGGGCTGTACGAAGACTAACTGAGGTCTGGAAAATGAGGAATTTTAAATGCTGGACAGTCTCTATACTCAGATTCCGCTGAAGACAATGCAAATACTTATAAGAGCCTGATAATAAAAACAGATTAAAAAAACTTAATCATCAAGGTGAAGCATTTAGTAATGAGGTTTGTACAGCTTTTTGGAAAACACTGACTGGAAGTCCCAACCGGCTAGAGGTAGGCCAGTGTCAGGAGGCATCCCGGACATGGGCATTAGCTTCCAGCACTGATGGTGCAGCCAGTGTCGATGATAAGAATTAAAACACAACTGCAACCCCCAGTCCTGGACAGGCTCAGGAAGCGGCTATCTGGAAAGAGTGGGAGGGGTCCAGGAGGCCAGCCCCCAGGTGATACATACGTTTGCACAACAGTGACGGCGAGCCACTGGAAGTCTTTTCCAGCTGTACTGCGCTGTAATTGTGGTCGCTTGCTCAGGACAGCATGCTGCTTTCACAAGTTGTCTCCTTCCTGAGGGATTTGCTCCTAGAAAAAGCCACCACCGCCTTCTTCACTGTGCCTTCTTCTTCTTCTTTTTCTTTTTTTTCCTGGAGCTTGTCTCTTCTGCAGAGAAGAGCTTTTAACACCTCCCTGGATAGTCAGTAAAACCCCAAGCATTAAGAAGGCCAGAAAATACACGTCCACTTCATTTCACTGAAAAAGAAAGGTCATGATCCTATCCCTTCTTTGGGTCATCCACCCTGAGTCTGCACACCACATTTGCTCAGCAGCAGTCTGGCTACCCTTGCACATCCAGCAAACCCTTAGCACTCCTTCCTCTTATTCAGGATTCCAACTTTTTGAGCGACAAGAAGATCCCTGACACAGAGGGATCCTTGCTGAGGTATGAGAGCAGTGACACAGGATGCAAGAAGAGCACAAATGATGTTTCTTTATCCTCTGCCAAGCCCAGGGCACGCTTGGTGCTGCCATTCTCCTCCTGGGTGCAGCAGCAAACGCTTCTTCGTCAGTTCTATGATCCAACACTGCCGCCCTTAAAAATTAAGTCACCTCAAAAGTTACATAAGTATTTGAAAATACTCAAGAAAACTCTCCAAACACTGCTAGTTACACTTTGCTTGTCATAAATGGAACATCAATCTGAGCCCCAGGACAGGCCAGAGACAAGAACCTGTGATTTCCAGCCAGGCCTGAATTCTCCCCAAATTCCACAGAGTACCAAAACAGGACAATCTTGGCAGGAGCCAAGGGCAGCCTCCTCTACCCTGAAGCAGGCCATGCCTGGAGTCCTTGGCATGAACCGAGGGCAGCATCTCCTGCCTGGAAGCAGTCATGAAGCACACCGAAACACCACTTCCACGTGGGTGGGCCACTGTTGCTTTGCCTCCCACAGATCTGTCCCCCCTTTTCCCCTGGGTGATGGAGCTGCCAAAGATTCCTCAAAGCCCATCTCTTTTGAGCAGTGAGAAGCCCCGGGCTTCTCTTCCTGCATTTATTCTCCAGACCAAGAAGTTACAGGAAGAGACATAGGTGGGGTTTTGAACATAGGTTCAGTTTTACAAGTTTTGCAATAGAAGCTGGTAACATTCAGTCAAAACAAGTCAGATGACACTCTGTTAGGCAATTAAGTGATCCACTATAACAAAGCCTTGATTTACCCGAAATTCCTTTTCCCTCTAGCAGCTTTTTAGTAACGTTGCCTATCAATTAGTCACTTGTCTGTCTTAGAATCAGCAGCCTTGCTGTGTTATGATTCTTTTCCTGCAACAGAGACTCGATGCCCGGGGGTTAAAATTCCTGTCCTTTGCAAGGTCAATATTTGAAACTGCAAGGCTTTTGGTGACTAAAGTCACCTATTACCCAAGAGCAGTAATAGGAAATTAATGTAATACATTAAAAAAGGTAATTGCCTTCCTTAACCACGAAGATGGCATTTTATAAAATTAGCTGCTTCTCTTAAAAGGCAACCTTCATTATCCTTTACCTACTCTTTAAAGACTATACAAACAGGAATAAGTAAATTATGGATAAAATGTTCTATAACTGGGAGAACTCAACGGCCAGTTGCCCACAGCTTACCTGCTGGTGTCCTGTGACACATATTGAAGCCTCCGTTGTACTTTGAGGAAAAATGTTCAAAACATGCCCAAAGTTCTACCCAGCAGCCGCCCCGGGAACCTGCATGCACTTCTGTCCCACTGCGAGTGGCAACCACATCGGCGGTGCTGGACTCGGGTCAGCCCTGCTGGAATGGCAGTGAAAGAGAAACTCATGTTTCAGCACAGCTAAGACGTAAACGTGCAAGTGCAATTTTTAGTGAACAGTGTCGCGTATACATTTACAGGCGGCCAAGGGATAACTCTGTGACCAAAGGAAAACAAAACCTATTCTAGAAAAACAGCAGCTCTGCCTTTCAGGGATGAGACAACCCTGCAAGCTGCTGAGCTCTCTGCTGGTCACCGGTGATGTCATCCCGGTAGCACTGACCCTGTCACCGCCAGAGGTGCCTCACCCAGTCCCCTCCCATCTGTCCGCTGGACTGGAGGGGCGCCATTCTGTCCCCACAGCTTCCTTGAGCACCTGCACCCTTGGGGCCTGCTTGTTGGGAGGAAAGCTGTCACCCGCGGCAGCTGGCTTAAACCTTAGCAGCAGGAGGAACAGCTGCCCGTGGCCAGGCCACTGCCCCAGATGAAACTGTTGCTGCCGGGCCTGGCCATCTCTTCCCAACGGAAATAAGTTGTTTGGGGTTCAGCAGACTCTAGAATGAAGCGGGCCCCTTGGGCACAGGGAGCAACAGCACATCCTAGTGGGCTAATTTCCCCAAAGCTTGAAACTAGGTGTCTTGTCTCACTCCAAGGATGGCTGTGGCACTACAGCATCGCTGGACGCTGGGTGGCAGTAGAGGGCCTCACAGAAACCAGGCACAGACAATCTGGCCTCCAGCAAAGGAATGATGCTAATGCGCTCCTCTGGGTAGAATTTGCACAATAACCCACATGGAAGTCGCAGCAGGACAGGGATGAAAACTATGGGGCAAGAGGTCAAGTCTGCACAATCCCAACCAACCCCACCGATGCCCATGTCCAGTAACGGCACACACTGGATGGCTCCCCACAGGCAAAGGAACAGGTGAGACACACCCCTTCTCTGTACCTGGTGACGGATTCAGGGAAGTCAGGCTCCAGGCCCTCTCTCACTCCCACCGTGTCCTGAATCCTCACCATCAGCTACAGCTGCAAGGACTGTTTCTCTTCTGTGAACCTGCAAGCTAAGGGTCTGAAGCGACACAGTGGAGAAAGCATGCGAGGAAATTCTGCTCCACTTTTCCACCTCAGTGAGGCACGTGCACAATGTAGTTTCCCATCTCAACTGTTGCTTCGCTGTCAAGATTTCTTTTGGTGTGAGAGACCAAGGTGTCAGTAGCAAAAGAAAATGTTTTGCTTTTGCTCCCCTCAGTATGCTTCAACATTTCCAAGTGAATTTCACGTCACAAGGGGAGATGGGGATTGCCCTCAACTGGAATGTGGGTCACCTCCCAGCTGTGTGGTGATGTGTCTGGGGCCAAGGCCAGAGCTGCTGCTTTTCCAGATTTTCCAAGCCAGAAACAAGCACTGTTCACTTTAATAAGGTTAAGTTTAAACCGACATCCTTTTTTGGTGCCTAAACTGTTGACTACATACCCCAGCAAGACAGAAGCGTGTGAAAGCCGTCCATTCACACTCCCCTTCTCCCAGACGGCCACATGCGCATATCCCCAGAGCTGAAGGCACTGTGCAAAGCACGGTGCAGTATATGCGGCCAGTAACCGTGTGTTCTTCTCACTGAACACTTCCAGGGTTGCATCAAGTAAAAGTTGCCTCAACTTTCACTGAAGTAGATAAAAGCTGCAAAAACCCTTACTGATTTCCTAAGTTTACTTCTCTAAGTCCCAAAAGCTAAGACTATAACTACGTTAGCGTTCATGTATGACAAACAAATATTAAATAGTTTACACCTTTATACCAATTTATCTGTAGCTCGTGCAGGTCCAATTGGACCTGGCAGACATCTACAGAACATTTCATGCAACAACTAGAGAATACACATTTTTTCTCATCGGCACATGGAACATTCTCCAGGATAGACCACATGTTAGGTCACAAAACAGGTTTCAGCAAATTTTTCAAAGCTGACATCATTCCTAGTATCTTTTCTGACCACAATTGACTAGCACTGGAAATCAATTACAAGCGAATTTCTGGAAACTACTCCAGTGCATGAAAACTGAACAACAGGCTCCCGAATGACCTATGGGTCCAAGAAGAAATTAAAAAGGAAATCAAAAACGTTCTTGAAACTAATGAAAAAAGATGCATCCTACCAAAACCTGTGGGATACTGTAAAAGCAACAGCGACGAGGCAATATATTGCAATACATGCTCACATCAAAAGGATGGAGAAACTTCACGTAAATGACCGAACTGTACACCTCAAAGAACCACCACCACCACAACAATGCAATCATAAAAGTACTAGAGAGAAAGAAATAATTAACATCAGGGCAGAGTTCAATGAAATGGAGACCCCCAAAACGATACAAAGGATCAGCGAAACACAAAGTTGTTTTTTGAGAAGATAAATAAAATAGACAAACCATTAGCTTTGCCCACTCTCACCACACTCATTCAACATAGTACTGAAAGCCCTAACCAGAGCAATCAAGCAAGACAAAGAAATAAAGGGCATTCAGATTGGGAAGGACAAAGTCAAGTTGTCCTTGTTTGCAGATGACGCGATCTTATAGATAGAAAACCTAAAGGCTACCAGAACGCCCTTACGGCTGACTAACAATTTTAATAATTTTGCGGGGTACAAAATCAACACCCACAGATCAGGAGCATTTTTATACTCCGATAATGAACTGGCAGAAAAAGAAATCAAGAAAGCAAGCCCATTTACAATAGTCACCCCCAAGATAAAATACCTAGGAACCAATTGAACCAAGGAGGTTAATGCAGATCTCTACAATGAGAACTACCAAACACCAGTGAGAGAAATTAAAGAGCACCCAAAAATAGTGGAATGACATACCAGGCTCTGGTACGGGAAGAATTAACATCGTGAAAATGTCCTTTCTACCCATAGCAGTCTACAAATTCAACGCAATCTCCGTCAAAATAGCAACAACTTTCTTCACAGAAATAGAAAAAGCAGTGCTAACATTCATATGGAATACGAAAAGATCCTGAATAGCCAAAGCAATTTTGAGCTTAAAAGCACTCCAAAAACAGAAAGGCTGGAGGCATAACACCACCCAATTTCAAATTCTATGACAAGGCTCAAAACAGCATGGTGATGGCATAGAAACAGACACTCAGATCAATGGAACAGGATAGAAAACCCAGGAATAATCAATTTGCCTACTTACAGCCAACCGATTTTTGACAAAGCCAACCAGAACATACGCTGTGGAAAAGACAGCCTCTTCAGGAAATAAACGGTGCCCGCAAAATTGGACAATCCACATGCAGAAGAATGAAACTGGACCAGCATCTCACCATATGCCAAAATCGACTCGAAATGGATTAAAGACCAGAATATAAGACCCCAAACCATTACATGACTGAAGGAAAACAGAGGGGAAACACTCCAGGAAGTAGGTGGGGGCAAAGGCTTTATGAATAAGACCCGAAAACCCACAAGCAACAACATAAAAACTAAACAAATGAGCTAATGTCAAACTAAGAAGCTTCCACACAGCAAAGGAAACAATCAACAGAGCAGAAAGGCACCCTAAAAAAAGGGAGAAAATATGTGTAAACTATACGTCTGCCAAGGGCTTAATATCCAGAACATACCAAGAACTCAAACAGCTGTACAGTATGAAAACAAGTAATCCGATTTAAAACTGGGCAAACGAGATGAATAGACATTTTTCAAAGACATACAAATGGCCAACGGTACACGAAAAAATGCTCAGCATCACTAGTCATCAGAGAAATGCAAATCAAAACCACATTGAGATATCATGTCAACCCAGATAGACTGGCCATTGTTAAAAAGACCATTAATAAGAAATGCTACTGAGGATATGAGGAAAGGAGAACTCTTCTCCAATGTTGGTGGGACTGTAAATTAGCACAGTCACTATGGAAAACAGTAAAGAAGTTTCCTCCAATACAGATAGTACTACCATATGATCCAGCAGTTCCACTACTGGGTATATATCCAAAGAAATGGAAGTCATATGGAAGGGACACCTGCACTCCCATGTTCACTGCAGCTTTACTTACAATAGCCAAAATATAGAACCAACCTCAGTGCCCTTCGACAGATGACTGGATAAAAAAAATGTGATACACGTACACCATGGAATAATACTCAGTGATAAAGGAAAAGAATGAAATTCTGCCATCGGTAACAACCTGGATGAGTCTGGAGAAAATTATGTTGTGTGAAATAAGCCAGACAAGGGAAGATAAATATCACATGCTCTCACTTATAACTAGGTAGAAAGGAAGGAAGGAAGGAAGGAAGGAAGGAAGGAAGGAAGGAAGGAAGGAAGGAAGGAAGGAAGGAAGCAAAGGACTACAACAGTTCCTTGAACTTTCAGAAGGACAGAAGAAACCAATGGTTACTAGAGATGAGGGGATGGACGGAGGGAGGGAGTTGGGGGCGTGATGGGTCAGGCAAAGGGCATAAAGAAAAATCATGATTTGTAATAATGAATATGCTAATAAAAATAATTTAAAAAGTAAGACACTTTAAAACACAAAAAGAATGCCATTATTGACATTCCAGATAATTCCAGCTATGTGGATAACATTAAAAACCAGCTGTCAAGCTAAATCCTTTATCAGTACAAATTTTGATATTTCTTCAAATTGGGAGGAGAATGTTGGTTTCGATGTACAATGTCTGGTCACTCCCAGCCTCATCTATTTGTCACTGACGACCCTGGGACAGACGGAAAAAAAAAAAAAAACGGTTTCTGCAACTTTTAAAATACAGACACGCCCTCCACCACCAACTTTCAATGTCTACAAAACGTCCTTGGGTTCTAGTATTCTTGCACATGTTTGTTCTCTTACAGGAAATTTGCTCCTTAGGATTTCACTGCAATGTGCTTCTGGATCCCATGCCATGATTTATCTCTGAGGACCCCTGTTTCCCTGGATCCATTTCACCCCGTGCCTGGCCACCTGTGTGGCACACACACATAGGAGCAGGAGGACAAGGCTTTGAGATGGGGAACCCGCACAAGCAATTATCTGGGTTTAGGTCTGCAGGTTATTAAGGTTTTCCGTTTCAACTTCCACAGCTAGAACGAAAGTGTAGAAATCTGTTTTCTAGTTAAAATCTGTTCACATCCCAAGTGTTTTTTAAGTTACTTAACAAGCCTTTGGTAGTCCGAAATACCGGGAAGTGTGCCTGTAACTAGAAACACCAGAAACTTCCATTTCAAAATTGTCATAAACCAGGGATACTTTAGAAAAACCTTTTCAGCCCACTTCGTGCCTTGAGTAATGGTGGGTAAACAGTGGAAACCAAGAGAGGCAACATGGAAGCAAACGGATATAAAAGCACAAGGGAGACATCGTGCTCTTGGGGAGAACTAAAATGCAAATTGTGTCTGTAAACGAAAGAAATTATACAGAAATCCCAGAAAAACAATTGACTGTAAATCAGAAGAACGATCCCATGTTCATCTCATCACCTTGAGAACACGAAGGATACTTTTGTACAGGCAGCACACCTCCTTAAAGCAGCAGCAGAGTGCTTCGTGCACAGCAAGGCCTAGTTCACTGAGCAGCTGGACCTGTGCCCACACCCAGAGGGCAGCACCAGCCACGTGGGTGCAGAGGAGGTTGTCCCGGTGAACTCCACAAGCGGCAGCAATGCTAGGCTCTACGCCACAGGACTTCTGACAACGGACACAGTCGCACAGACTGCAAGTGGACCCCACATCAGCCTCAAGAACTCCCCCACCCGAAAACATCTCCACAGCCAGCCAGGGAGGCAAAGGAAGGGTCTTCATGGCGTGCAGAGTTACAATGAATCTGTGTTCACGCTGCCCCCTCCCACTGTACCCGTCGAGACCCAGACGATGTGCCCTGCTACTACAAAGTCGAAGAGATGTTTGATGGGGGCAGAGCGGAAGAGGCACATTGAATTTGGATCATTTTACCCATGACCCTTCTCTCCTCCCAACCCTCTTTGCGAAAGATGACATTTCTGGGGAAACAGAAGGTGATCAGAAGCAAGTAGCTCAAATGTATGTCCCTTGTAAATTTCGGATATCCATCAATTTCAATTTTGAGATATAGAGAAGTGCTGGGAAGGTTAATTGGCCGTATCAGTGTCAGTGAAGAGCTGATGGAAGAAGTGCGAAAGGCCAAAGGAGAAAACCCATGAGTAGAGAAATTAGCCTTCGGCTAATCTTATCTTCTCTGCTTCCATATATCCCTGTCCGTCCTCAAAAGTTGAGTGAGGTAGGAGATGATAAGATTGAGATTAGGGCAAATTATTTCCCCATCTTTTCCTTTCTCCAGTGCACAGTCTCCTCAACCCGCACACTTGGAGTCTCAGGGTCAGCTCTCCAATACTGGTCGACACAGAGGAAAACCAACTGAACCAAAACGAATCCACCGAATTATCTCTGCTGTGCTTATTTATACCTTCCCGGGTTTTCTTTCCTTTACTGTTAAGTGCCTATAATCAACTTCCATCATTTTAGCAGAGTACTAAAGAGTGACTGCTCCCAACCCCTTCAGATAGGTGATGCTTATGTTTACATCTGCTTATCAGCTCTGTCAAAGTGCTGTTTCGTGGAGGTGCTGTAATTTGATGAACACATGAGACATGCTATTTGCTAGCAAGAAATTCTCAGCTCAAACAAGCTAAGGTGTATGGAGATTCAGTATAACACAGTAATTGGTTAACTCAGTTTACTTGGGACTCCATTTCTTAGGTCTTGGGCTGTTTACATAACCAAAAGGAGTGTGTGTGTGTGTGTGTGTGTGTGTGTGTGTGTGTGTGTGTGTGTGTGTGTACCACACTTGAACTAGCACCTACCTGCACAAGTACCCCCCTGCCAAGTGATGTGTTTAAAGGCCAACAAAAAGGAAAACACAGAACACATTTATAATCCTGAAAATCTAGGGCTACTTAACCTTTCTGCTGCTTAATTTTAAAGGCAAAAAATGTACTATGAGCAGCATAAATAAGAACTGATTTGAGCATAGTTTTATAATAGATAAAATGTACCTGATGGGTCTAATTCAAATTTCTAAAATCTAACTGTGCCGCATTAGTCTGAGATACAAGATCTAAAGCTGCATGATCTAATCTGAGAATTTACGGACCTGTTTGAAATACCTTCATTTGATTAATTTGAAATGGAGGCCAGGGTATGACCTCTAACAGTCTGATCTTTAATAACCGCTCAAGAGATGAGGCAGGAAGTCAGTCGCGCTTAGAATTCTATGCACTTTCCTCTAGTGAGCACACCCTGCGGTTCCACGCGTGCAAGCACACCCCTCGCTCACTGCGGGATCTACAGAGCAGCTGTACATGCCCTTCAAAACTCAAATGCGTGTTATGTGGGTGTGCGGTATAGGGGTAGGACATGAAAAAACTCCCACCTGTCCAGTCCGAGAGAAATTTAACTCCTGAGAAGCACACCTTAGTTGAACATCAGATGCAACACTAATTTGCAGAGGTTCCCACAACATAGGAACAAAAGGGCTGACGTTATGTGTTGATAGCAGATCGTGTGTGAAAACTAAAGTTTTATACGGGGCTGTACGAAGACTAACTGAGGTCTGGAAAATGAGGAATTTTAAATGCTGGACAGTCTCTATACTCAGATTCCGCTGAAGACAATGCAAATACTTATAAGAGCCTGATAATAAAAACAGATTAAAAAAACTTAATCATCAAGGTGAAGCATTTAGTAATGAGGTTTGTACAGCTTTTTGGAAAACACTGACTGGAAGTCCCAACCGGCTAGAGGTAGGCCAGTGTCAGGAGGCATCCCGGACATGGGCATTAGCTTCCAGCACTGATGGTGCAGCCAGTGTCGATGATAAGAATTAAAACACAACTGCAACCCCCAGTCCTGGACAGGCTCAGGAAGCGGCTATCTGGAAAGAGTGGGAGGGGTCCAGGAGGCCAGCCCCCAGGTGATACATACGTTTGCACAACAGTGACGGCGAGCCACTGGAAGTCTTTTCCAGCTGTACTGCGCTGTAATTGTGGTCGCTTGCTCAGGACAGCATGCTGCTTTCACAAGTTGTCTCCTTCCTGAGGGATTTGCTCCTAGAAAAAGCCACCACCGCCTTCTTCACTGTGCCTTCTTCTTCTTCTTTTTCTTTTTTTTCCTGGAGCTTGTCTCTTCTGCAGAGAAGAGCTTTTAACACCTCCCTGGATAGTCAGTAAAACCCCAAGCATTAAGAAGGCCAGAAAATACACGTCCACTTCATTTCACTGAAAAAGAAAGGTCATGATCCTATCCCTTCTTTGGGTCATCCACCCTGAGTCTGCACACCACATTTGCTCAGCAGCAGTCTGGCTACCCTTGCACATCCAGCAAACCCTTAGCACTCCTTCCTCTTATTCAGGATTCCAACTTTTTGAGCGACAAGAAGATCCCTGACACAGAGGGATCCTTGCTGAGGTATGAGAGCAGTGACACAGGATGCAAGAAGAGCACAAATGATGTTTCTTTATCCTCTGCCAAGCCCAGGGCACGCTTGGTGCTGCCATTCTCCTCCTGGGTGCAGCAGCAAACGCTTCTTCGTCAGTTCTATGATCCAACACTGCCGCCCTTAAAAATTAAGTCACCTCAAAAGTTACATAAGTATTTGAAAATACTCAAGAAAACTCTCCAAACACTGCTAGTTACACTTTGCTTGTCATAAATGGAACATCAATCTGAGCCCCAGGACAGGCCAGAGACAAGAACCTGTGATTTCCAGCCAGGCCTGAATTCTCCCCAAATTCCACAGAGTACCAAAACAGGACAATCTTGGCAGGAGCCAAGGGCAGCCTCCTCTACCCTGAAGCAGGCCATGCCTGGAGTCCTTGGCATGAACCGAGGGCAGCATCTCCTGCCTGGAAGCAGTCATGAAGCACACCGAAACACCACTTCCACGTGGGTGGGCCACTGTTGCTTTGCCTCCCACAGATCTGTCCCCCCTTTTCCCCTGGGTGATGGAGCTGCCAAAGATTCCTCAAAGCCCATCTCTTTTGAGCAGTGAGAAGCCCCGGGCTTCTCTTCCTGCATTTATTCTCCAGACCAAGAAGTTACAGGAAGAGACATAGGTGGGGTTTTGAACATAGGTTCAGTTTTACAAGTTTTGCAATAGAAGCTGGTAACATTCAGTCAAAACAAGTCAGATGACACTCTGTTAGGCAATTAAGTGATCCACTATAACAAAGCCTTGATTTACCCGAAATTCCTTTTCCCTCTAGCAGCTTTTTAGTAACGTTGCCTATCAATTAGTCACTTGTCTGTCTTAGAATCAGCAGCCTTGCTGTGTTATGATTCTTTTCCTGCAACAGAGACTCGATGCCCGGGGGTTAAAATTCCTGTCCTTCGCAAGGTCAATATTTGAAACTGCAAGGCTTTTGGTGACTAAAGTCACCTATTACCCAAGAGCAGTAATAGGAAATTAATGTAATACATTAAAAAAGGTAATTGCCTTCCTTAACCACGAAGATGGCATTTTATAAAATTAGCTGCTTCTCTTAAAAGGCAACCTTCATTATCCTTTACCTACTCTTTAAAGACTATACAAACAGGAATAAGTAAATTATGGATAAAATGTTCTATAACTGGGAGAACTCAACGGCCAGTTGCCCACAGCTTACCTGCTGGTGTCCTGTGACACATATTGAAGCCTCCGTTGTACTTTGAGGAAAAATGTTCCAAACATGCCCAAAGTTCTACCCAGCAGCCGCCCCGGGAACCTGCATGCACTTCTGTCCCACTGCGAGTGGCAACCACATCGGCGGTGCTGGACTCGGGTCAGCCCTGCTGGAATGGCAGTGAAAGAGAAACTCATGTTTCAGCACAGCTAAGACGTAAACGTGCAAGTGCAATTTTTAGTGAACAGTGTCGCGTATACATTTACAGGCGGCCAAGGGATAACTCTGTGACCAAAGGAAAACAAAACCTATTCTAGAAAAACAGCAGCTCTGCCTTTCAGGGATGAGACAACCCTGCAAGCTGCTGAGCTCTCTGCTGGTCACCGGTGATGTCATCCCGGTAGCACTGACCCTGTCACCGCCAGAGGTGCCTCACCCAGTCCCCTCCCATCTGTCCGCTGGACTGGAGGGGCGCCATTCTGTCCACACAGCTTCCTTGAGCACCTGCACCCTTGGGGCCTGCTTGTTGGGAGGAAAGCTGTCACCCGCGGCAGCTGGCTTAAACCTTAGCAGCAGGAGGAACAGCTGCCCGTGGCCAGGCCACTGCCCCAGATGAAACTGTTGCTGCCGGGCCTGGCCATCTCTTCCCAACGGAAATAAGTTGTTTGGGGTTCAGCAGACTCTAGAATGAAGCGGGCCCCTTGGGCACAGGGAGCAACAGCACATCCTAGTGGGCTAATTTCCCCAAAGCTTGAAACTAGGTGTCTTGTCTCACTCCAAGGATGGCTGTGGCACTACAGCATCGCTGGACGCTGGGTGGCAGTAGAGGGCCTCACAGAAACCAGGCACAGACAATCTGGCCTCCAGCAAAGGAATGATGCTAATGCGCTCCTCTGGGTAGAATTTGCACAATAACCCACATGGAAGTCGCAGCAGGACAGGGATGAAAACTATGGGGCAAGAGGTCAAGTCTGCACAATCCCAACCAACCCCACCGATGCCCATGTCCAGTAACGGCACACACTGGATGGCTCCCCACAGGCAAAGGAACAGGTGAGACACACCCCTTCTCTGTACCTGGTGACGGATTCAGGGAAGTCAGGCTCCAGGCCCTCTCTCACTCCCACCGTGTCCTGAATCCTCACCATCAGCTACAGCTGCAAGGACTGTTTCTCTTCTGTGAACCTGCAAGCTAAGGGTCTGAAGCGACACAGTGGAGAAAGCATGCGAGGAAATTCTGCTCCACTTTTCCACCTCAGTGAGGCACGTGCACAATGTAGTTTCCCATCTCAACTGTTGCTTCGCTGTCAAGATTTCTTTTGGTGTGAGAGACCAAGGTGTCAGTAGCAAAAGAAAATGTTTTGCTTTTGCTCCCCTCAGTATGCTTCAACATTTCCAAGTGAATTTCACGTCACAAGGGGACATGGGGATTGCCCTCAACTGGAATGTGGGTCACCTCCCAGCTGTGTGGTGATGTGTCTGGGGCCAAGGCCAGAGCTGCTGCTTTTCCAGATTTTCCAAGCCAGAAACAAGCACTGTTCACTTTAATAAGGTTAAGTTTAAACCGACATCCTTTTTTGGTGCCTAAACTGTTGACTACATACCCCAGCAAGACAGAAGCGTGTGAAAGCCGTCCATTCACACTCCCCTTCTCCCAGACGGCCACATGCGCATATCCCCAGAGCTGAAGGCACTGTGCAAAGCACGGTGCAGTATATGCGGCCAGTAACCGTGTGTTCTTCTCACTGAACACTTCCAGGGTTGCATCAAGTAAAAGTTGCCTCAACTTTCACTGAAGTAGATAAAAGCTGCAAAAACCCTTACTGATTTCCTAAGTTTACTTCTCTAAGTCCCAAAAGCTAAGACTATAACTACGTTAGCGTTCATGTATGACAAACAAATATTAAATAGTTTACACCTTTATACCAATTTATCTGTAGCTCGTGCAGGTCCAATTGGACCTGGCAGACATCTACAGAACATTTCATGCAACAACTAGAGAATACACATTTTTTCTCATCGGCACATGGAACATTCTCCAGGATAGACCACATGTTAGGTCACAAAACAGGTTTCAGCAAATTTTTCAAAGCTGACATCATTCCTAGTATCTTTTCTGACCACAATTGACTAGCACTGGAAATCAATTACAAGCGAATTTCTGGAAACTACTCCAGTGCATGAAAACTGAACAACAGGCTCCCGAATGACCTATGGGTCCAAGAAGAAATTAAAAAGGAAATCAAAAACGTTCTTGAAACTAATGAAAAAAGATGCATCCTACCAAAACCTGTGGGATACTGTAAAAGCAACAGCGACGAGGCAATATATTGCAATACATGCTCACATCAAAAGGATGGAGAAACTTCACGTAAATGACCGAACTGTACACCTCAAAGAACCACCACCACCACAACAATGCAATCATAAAAGTACTAGAGAGAAAGAAATAATTAACATCAGGGCAGAGTTCAATGAAATGGAGACCCCCAAAACGATACAAAGGATCAGCGAAACACAAAGTTGTTTTTTGAGAAGATAAATAAAATAGACAAACCATTAGCTTTGCCCACTCTCACCACACTCATTCAACATAGTATTGAAAGCCCTAACCAGAGCAATCAAGCAAGACAAAGAAATAAAGGGCATTCAGATTGGGAAGGACAAAGTCAAGTTGTCCCTGTTTGCAGATGACGCGATCTTATAGATAGAAAACCTAAAGGCTACCAGAACGCCCTTACGGCTGACTAACAATTTTAATAATTTTGCGGGGTACAAAATCAACACCCACAGATCAGGAGCATTTTTATACTCCGAAAATGAACTGGCAGAAAAAGAAATCAAGAAAGCAAGCCCATTTACAATAGTCACCCCCAAGATAAAATACCTAGGAACCAATTGAACCAAGGAGGTTAATGCAGATCTCTACAATGAGAACTACCAAACACCAGTGAGAGAAATTAAAGAGCACCCAAAAATAGTGGAATGACATACCAGGCTCTGGTACGGGAAGAATTAACATCGTGAAAATGTCCTTTCTACCCATAGCAGTCTACAAATTCAACGCAATCTCCGTCAAAATAGCAACAACTTTCTTCACAGAAATAGAAAAAGCAGTGCTAACATTCATATGGAATACGAAAAGATCCTGAATAGCCAAAGCAATTTTGAGCTTAAAAGCACCCCAAAAACAGAAAGGCTGGAGGCATAACACCACCCAATTTCAAATTCTATGACAAGGCTCAAAACAGCATGGTGATGGCATAGAAACAGACACTCAGATCAATGGAACAGGATAGAAAACCCAGGAATAATCAATTTGCCTACTTACAGCCAACCGATTTTTGACAAAGCAAACCAGAACATACGCTGTGGAAAAGACAGCCTCTTCAGGAAATAAACGGTGCCCGCAAAATTGGACAATCCACATGCAGAAGAATGAAACTGGACCAGCATCTCACCATATGCCAAAATCGACTCGAAATGGATTAAAGACCAGAATATAAGACCCCAAACCATTACATGACTGAAGGAAAACAGAGGGGAAACACTCCAGGAAGTAGGTGGGGGCAAAGGCTTTATGAATAAGACCCGAAACCCACAAGCAACAATATAAAAACTAAACAAATGAGCTAATGTCAAACTAAGAAGCTTCCACACAGCAAAGGAAACAATCAACAGAGCAGAAAGGCACCCTAAAAAAAGGGAGAAAATATGTGTAAACTATACGTCTGCCAAGGGCTTAATATCCAGAACATACCAAGAACTCAAACAGCTGTACAGTATGAAAACAAGTAATCCGATTTAAAACTGGGCAAACGAGATGAATAGACATTTTTCAAAGACATACAAATGGCCAACGGTACACGAAAAAATGCTCAGCATCACTAGTCATCAGAGAAATGCAAATCAAAACCACATTGAGATATCATGTCAACCCAGATAGACTGGCCATTGTTAAAAAGACCATTAATAAGAAATGCTACTGAGGATATGAGGAAAGGAGAACTCTTCTCCAATGTTGGTGGGACTGTAAATTAGCACAGTCACTATGGAAAACAGTAAAGAAGTTTCCTCCAATACAGATAGTACTACCATATGATCCAGCAGTTCCACTACTGGGTATATATCCAAAGAAATGGAAGTCATATGGAAGGGACACCTGCACTCCCATGTTCACTGCAGCTTTACTTACAATAGCCAAAATATAGAACCAACCTCAGTGCCCTTCGACAGATGACTGGATAAAAAAAATGTGATACACGTACACCATGGAATAATACTCAGTGATAAAGGAAAAGAATGAAATTCTGCCATCGGTAACAACCTGGATGAGTCTGGAGAAAATTATGTTGTGTGAAATAAGCCAGACAAGGGAAGATAAATATCACATGCTCTCACTTATAACTAGGTAGAAAGGAAGGAAGGAAGGAAGGAAGGAAGGAAGGAAGGAAGGAAGGAAGGAAGGAAGGAAGGAAGGAAGGAAGGAAGGAAGGAAGGAAGCAAAGGACTACAACAGTTCCTTGAACTTTCAGAAGGACAGAAGAAACCAATGGTTACTAGAGATGAGGGGATGGACGGAGGGAGGGAGTTGGGGGCGTGATGGGTCAGGCAAAGGGCATAAAGAAAAATCATGATTTGTAATAATGAATATGCTAATAAAAATAATTTAAAAAGTAAGACACTTTAAAACACAAAAAGAATGCCATTATTGACATTCCAGAAAATTCCAGCTATGTGGATAACATTAAAAACCAGCTGTCAAGCTAAATCCTTTATCAGTACAAATTTTGATATTTCTTCAAATTGGGAGGAGAATGTTGGTTTCGATGTACAATGTCTGGTCACTCCCAGCCTCATCTATTTGTCACTGACGACCCTGGGACAGACGGAAAAAAAAAAAAAAACGGTTTCTGCAACTTTTAAAATACAGACACGCCCTCCACCACCAACTTTCAATGTCTACAAAACGTCCTTGGGTTCTAGTATTCTTGCACATGTTTGTTCTCTTACAGGAAATTTGCTCCTTAGGATTTCACTGCAATGTGCTTCTGGATCCCATGCCATGATTTATCTCTGAGGACCCCTGTTCCCCTGGATCCATTTCACCCCGTGCCTGGCCACCTGTGTGGCACACACACATAGGAGCATGAGGACAAGGCTTTGAGATGGGGAACCCGCACAAGCAATTATCTGGGTTTAGGTCTGCAGGTTATTAAGGTTTTCCGTTTCAACTTCCACAGCTAGAACGAAAGTGTAGAAATCCGTTTTCTAGTTAAAATCTGTTCACATCCCAAGTGTTTTTTAAGTTACTTAACAAGCCTTTGGTAGTCCGAAATACCGGGAAGTGTGCCTGTAACTAGAAACACCAGAAACTTCCATTTCAAAATTGTCATAAACCAGGGATACTTTAGAAAAACCTTTTCAGCCCACTTCGTGCCTTGAGTAATGGTGGGTAAACAGTGGAAACCAAGAGAGGCAACATGGAAGCAAACGGATATAAAAGCACAAGGGAGACATCATGCTCTTGGGGAGAACTAAAATGCAAATTGTGTCTGTAAACGAAAGAAATTATACAGAAATCCCAGAAAAACAATTGACTGAAAATCAGACGAACGATCCCATGTTCATCTCATCACCTTGAGAACACGAAGGATACTTTTGTACAGGCAGCACACCTCCTTAAAGCAGCAGCAGAGTGCTTCGTGCACAGCAAGGCCTAGTTCACTGAGCAGCTGGACCTGTGCCCACACCCAGAGGGCAGCACCAGCCACGTGGGTGCAGAGGAGGTTGTCCCGGTGAACTCCACAAGCGGCAGCAACGCTAGGCTCTACGCCACAGGACTTCTGACAACGGACACAGTCGCACAGACTGCAAGTGGACCCCACATCAGCCTCAAGACCTCCCCCACCCGAAAACATCTCCACAGCCAGCCAGGGAGGCAAAGGAAGGGTCTTCATGGCGTGCAGAGTTACAATGAATCTGTGTTCACGCTGCCCCCTCCCACTGTACCCGTCGAGACCCAGACGATGTGCCCTGCTACTACAAAGTCGAAGAGATGTTTGATGGGGGCAGAGCGGAAGAGGCACATTGAATTTGGATCATTTTACCCATGACCCTTCTCTCCTCCCAACCCTCTTTGCGAAAGATGACATTTCTGGGGAAACAGAAGGTGATCAGAAGCAAGTAGCTCAAATGTATGTCCCTTGTAAATTTCGGATATCCATCAATTTCAATTTTGAGATATAGAGAAGTGCTGGGAAGGTTAATTGGCCCTATCAGTGTCAGTGAAGAGCTGATGGAAGAAGTGCGAAAGGCCAAAGGAGAAAACCCATGAGTAGAGAAATTAGCCTTCGGCTAATCTTATCTTCTCTGCTTCCATATATCCCTGTCCGTCCTCAAAAGTTGAGTGAGGTAGGAGATGATAAGATTGAGATTAGGGCAAATTATTTCCCCATCTTTTCCTTTCTCCAGTGCACAGTCTCCTCAACCCGCACACTTGGAGTCTCAGGGTCAGCTCTCCAATACTGGTCGACACAGAGGAAAACCAACTGAACCAAAACGAATCCACCGAATTATCTCTGCTGTGCTTATTTATACCTTCCCGGGTTTTCTTTCCTTTACTGTTAAGTGCCTATAATCAACTTCCATCATTTTAGCAGAGTACTAAAGAGTGACTGCTCCCAACCCCTTCAGATAGGTGATGCTTATGTTTACATCTGCTTATCAGCTCTGTCAAAGTGCTGTTTCGTGGAGGTGCTGTAATTTGATGAACACATGAGACATGCTATTTGCTAGCAAGAAATTCTCAGCTCAAACAAGCTAAGGTGTATGGAGATTCAGTATAACACAGTAATTGGTTAACTCAGTTTACTTGGGACTCCATTTCTTAGGTCTTGGGCTGTTTACATAACCAAAAGGAGTGTGTGTGTGTGCGTGTGTGTGTGTGTGTGTGTGTGTGTGTGTGTGTGTGTGTGTGTGTGTACCACACTTGACCTAGCGTGTGTGTGTGTGTGTGTGTACCACACTTGACCTAGCACCTACCTGCACAAGTACCCCCCTGCCAAGTGATGTGTTTAAAGGCCAACAAAAAGGAAAACACAGAACACATTTATAATCCTGAAAATCTAGGGCTACTTAACCTTTCTGCTGCTTAATTTTAAAGGCAAAAAATGTACTATGAGCAGCATAAATAAGAACTGATTTGAGCATAGTTTTATAATAGATAAAATGTACCTGATGGGTCTAATTCAAATTTCTAAAATCTAACTGTGCCGCATTAGTCTGAGATACAAGATCTAAAGCTGCATGATCTAATCTGAGAATTTACGGACCTGTTTGAAATACCTTCATTTGATTAATTTGAAATGGAGGCCAGGGTATGACCTCTAACAGTCTGATCTTTAATAACCGCTCAAGAGATGAGGCAGGAAGTCAGTCGCGCTTAGAATTCTATGCACTTTCCTCTAGTGAGCACACCCTGCGGTTCCACGCGTGCAAGCACACCCCTCGCTCACTGCGGGATCTACAGAGCAGCTGTACATGCCCTTCAAAACTCAAATGCGTGTTATGTGGGTGTGCGGTATAGGGGTAGGACATGAAAAAACTCCCACCTGTCCAGTCCGAGAGAAATTTAACTCCTGAGAAGCACACCTTAGTTGAACATCAGATGCAACACTAATTTGCAGAGGTTCCCACAACATAGGAACAAAAGGGCTGACGTTATGTGTTGATAGCAGATCGTGTGTGAAAACTAAAGTTTTATACGGGGCTGTACGAAGACTAACTGAGGTCTGGAAAATGAGGAATTTTAAATGCTGGACAGTCTCTATACTCAGATTCCGCTGAAGACAATGCAAATACTTATAAGAGCCTGATAATAAAAACAGATTAAAAAAACTTAATCATCAAGGTGAAGCATTTAGTAATGAGGTTTGTACAGCTTTTCGGAAAACACTGACTGGAAGTCCCAACCGGCTAGAGGTAGGCCAGTGTCAGGAGGCATCCCGGACATGGGCATTAGCTTCCAGCACTGATGGTGCAGCCAGTGTCGATGATAAGAATTAAAACACAACTGCAACCCCCAGTCCTGGACAGGCTCAGGAAGCGGCTATCTGGAAAGAGTGGGAGGGGTCCAGGAGGCCAGCCCCCAGGTGATACATACGTTTGCACAACAGTGACGGCGAGCCACTGGAAGTCTTTTCCAGCTGTACTGCGCTGTAATTGTGGTCGCTTGCTCAGGACAGCATGCTGCTTTCACAAGTTGTCTCCTTCCTGAGGGATTTGCTCCTAGAAAAAGCCACCACCGCCTTCTTCACTGTGCCTTCTTCTTCTTCTTTTTCTTTTTTTTCCTGGAGCTTGTCTCTTCTGCAGAGAAGAGCTTTTAACACCTCCCTGGATAGTCAGTAAAACCCCAAGCATTAAGAAGGCCAGAAAATACACGTCCACTTCATTTCACTGAAAAAGAAAGGTCATGATCCTATCCCTTCTTTGGGTCATCCACCCTGAGTCTGCACACCACATTTGCTCAGCAGCAGTCTGGCTACCCTTGCACATCCAGCAAACCCTTAGCACTCCTTCCTCTTATTCAGGATTCCAACTTTTTGAGCGACAAGAAGATCCCTGACACAGAGGGATCCTTGCTGAGGTATGAGAGCAGTGACACAGGATGCAAGAAGAGCACAAATGATGTTTCTTTATCCTCTGCCAAGCCCAGGGCACGCTTGGTGCTGCCATTCTCCTCCTGGGTGCAGCAGCAAACGCTTCTTCGTCAGTTCTATGATCCAACACTGCCGCCCTTAAAAATTAAGTCACCTCAAAAGTTACATAAGTATTTGAAAATACTCAAGAAAACTCTCCAAACACTGCTAGTTACACTTTGCTTGTCATAAATGGAACATCAATCTGAGCCCCAGGACAGGCCAGAGACAAGAACCTGTGATTTCCAGCCAGGCCTGAATTCTCCCCAAATTCCACAGAGTACCAAAACAGGACAATCTTGGCAGGAGCCAAGGGCAGCCTCCTCTACCCTGAAGCAGGCCATGCCTGGAGTCCTTGGCATGAACCGAGGGCAGCATCTCCTGCCTGGAAGCAGTCATGAAGCACACCGAAACACCACTTCCACGTGGGTGGGCCACTGTTGCTTTGCCTCCCACAGATCTGTCCCCCCTTTTCCCCTGGGTGATGGAGCTGCCAAAGATTCCTCAAAGCCCATCTCTTTTGAGCAGTGAGAAGCCCCGGGCTTCTCTTCCTGCATTTATTCTCCAGACCAAGAAGTTACAGGAAGAGACATAGGTGGGGTTTTGAACATAGGTTCAGTTTTACAAGTTTTGCAATAGAAGCTGGTAACATTCAGTCAAAACAAGTCAGATGACACTCTGTTAGGCAATTAAGTGATCCACTATAACAAAGCCTTGATTTACCCGAAATTCCTTTTCCCTCTAGCAGCTTTTTAGTAACGTTGCCTATCAATTAGTCACTTGTCTGTCTTAGAATCAGCAGCCTTGCTGTGTTATGATTCTTTTCCTGCAACAGAGACTCGATGCCCGGGGGTTAAAATTCCTGTCCTTCGCAAGGTCAATATTTGAAACTGCAAGGCTTTTGGTGACTAAAGTCACCTATTACCCAAGAGCAGTAATAGGAAATTAATGTAATACATTAAAAAAGGTAATTGCCTTCCTTAACCACGAAGATGGCATTTTATAAAATTAGCTGCTTCTCTTAAAAGGCAACCTTCATTATCCTTTACCTACTCTTTAAAGACTATACAAACAGGAATAAGTAAATTATGGATAAAATGTTCTATAACTGGGAGAACTCAACGGCCAGTTGCCCACAGCTTACCTGCTGGTGTCCTGTGACACATATTGAAGCCTCCGTTGTACTTTGAGGAAAAATGTTCCAAACATGCCCAAAGTTCTACCCAGCAGCCGCCCCGGGAACCTGCATGCACTTCTGTCCCACTGCGAGTGGCAACCACATCGGCGGTGCTGGACTCGGGTCAGCCCTGCTGGAATGGCAGTGAAAGAGAAACTCATGTTTCAGCACAGCTAAGACGTAAACGTGCAAGTGCAATTTTTAGTGAACAGTGTCGCGTATACATTTACAGGCGGCCAAGGGATAACTCTGTGACCAAAGGAAAACAAAACCTATTCTAGAAAAACAGCAGCTCTGCCTTTCAGGGATGAGACAACCCTGCAAGCTGCTGAGCTCTCTGCTGGTCACCGGTGATGTCATCCCGGTAGCACTGACCCTGTCACCGCCAGAGGTGCCTCACCCAGTCCCCTCCCATCTGTCCGCTGGACTGGAGGGGCGCCATTCTGTCCACACAGCTTCCTTGAGCACCTGCACCCTTGGGGCCTGCTTGTTGGGAGGAAAGCTGTCACCCGCGGCAGCTGGCTTAAACCTTAGCAGCAGGAGGAACAGCTGCCCGTGGCCAGGCCACTGCCCCAGATGAAACTGTTGCTGCCGGGCCTGGCCATCTCTTCCCAACGGAAATAAGTTGTTTGGGGTTCAGCAGACTCTAGAATGAAGCGGGCCCCTTGGGCACAGGGAGCAACAGCACATCCTAGTGGGCTAATTTCCCCAAAGCTTGAAACTAGGTGTCTTGTCTCACTCCAAGGATGGCTGTGGCACTACAGCATCGCTGGACGCTGGGTGGCAGTAGAGGGCCTCACAGAAACCAGGCACAGACAATCTGGCCTCCAGCAAAGGAATGATGCTAATGCGCTCCTCTGGGTAGAATTTGCACAATAACCCACATGGAAGTCGCAGCAGGACAGGGATGAAAACTATGGGGCAAGAGGTCAAGTCTGCACAATCCCAACCAACCCCACCGATGCCCATGTCCAGTAACGGCACACACTGGATGGCTCCCCACAGGCAAAGGAACAGGTGAGACACACCCCTTCTCTGTACCTGGTGACGGATTCAGGGAAGTCAGGCTCCAGGCCCTCTCTCACTCCCACCGTGTCCTGAATCCTCACCATCAGCTACAGCTGCAAGGACTGTTTCTCTTCTGTGAACCTGCAAGCTAAGGGTCTGAAGCGACACAGTGGAGAAAGCATGCGAGGAAATTCTGCTCCACTTTTCCACCTCAGTGAGGCACGTGCACAATGTAGTTTCCCATCTCAACTGTTGCTTCGCTGTCAAGATTTCTTTTGGTGTGAGAGACCAAGGTGTCAGTAGCAAAAGAAAATGTTTTGCTTTTGCTCCCCTCAGTATGCTTCAACATTTCCAAGTGAATTTCACGTCACAAGGGGAGATGGGGATTGCCCTCAACTGGAATGTGGGTCACCTCCCAGCTGTGTGGTGATGTGTCTGGGGCCAAGGCCAGAGCTGCTGCTTTTCCAGATTTTCCAAGCCAGAAACAAGCACTGTTCACTTTAATAAGGTTAAGTTTAAACCGACATCCTTTTTTGGTGCCTAAACTGTTGACTACATACCCCAGCAAGACAGAAGCGTGTGAAAGCCGTCCATTCACACTCCCCTTCTCCCAGACGGCCACATGCGCATATCCCCAGAGCTGAAGGCACTGTGCAAAGCACGGTGCAGTATATGCGGCCAGTAACCGTGTGTTCTTCTCACTGAACACTTCCAGGGTTGCATCAAGTAAAAGTTGCCTCAACTTTCACTGAAGTAGATAAAAGCTGCAAAAACCCTTACTGATTTCCTAAGTTTACTTCTCTAAGTCCCAAAAGCTAAGACTATAACTACGTTAGCGTTCATGTATGACAAACAAATATTAAATAGTTTACACCTTTATACCAATTTATCTGTAGCTCGTGCAGGTCCAATTGGACCTGGCAGACATCTACAGAACATTTCATGCAACAACTAGAGAATACACATTTTTTCTCATCGGCACATGGAACATTCTCCAGGATAGACCACATGTTAGGTCACAAAACAGGTTTCAGCAAATTTTTCAAAGCTGACATCATTCCTAGTATCTTTTCTGACCACAATTGACTAGCACTGGAAATCAATTACAAGCGAATTTCTGGAAACTACTCCAGTGCATGAAAACTGAACAACAGGCTCCCGAATGACCTATGGGTCCAAGAAGAAATTAAAAAGGAAATCAAAAACGTTCTTGAAACTAATGAAAAAAGATGCATCCTACCAAAACCTGTGGGATACTGTAAAAGCAACAGCGACGAGGCAATATATTGCAATACATGCTCACATCAAAAGGATGGAGAAACTTCACGTAAATGACCGAACCGTACACCTCAAAGAACCACCACCACCACAACAATGCAATCATAAAAGTACTAGAGAGAAAGAAATAATTAACATCAGGGCAGAGTTCAATGAAATGGAGACCCCCAAAACGATACAAAGGATCAGCGAAACACAAAGTTGTTTTTTGAGAAGATAAATAAAATAGACAAACCATTAGCTTTGCCCACTCTCACCACACTCATTCAACATAGTATTGAAAGCCCTAACCAGAGCAATCAAGCAAGACAAAGAAATAAAGGGCATTCAGATTGGGAAGGACAAAGTCAAGTTGTCCCTGTTTGCAGATGACGCGATCTTATAGATAGAAAACCTAAAGGCTACCAGAACGCCCTTACGGCTGACTAACAATTTTAATAATTTTGCGGGGTACAAAATCAACACCCACAGATCAGGAGCATTTTTATACTCCGATAATGAACTGGCAGAAAAAGAAATCAAGAAAGCAAGCCCATTTACAATAGTCACCCCCAAGATAAAATACCTAGGAACCAAATGAACCAAGGAGGTTAATGCAGATCTCTACAATGAGAACTACCAAACACCAGTGAGAGAAATTAAAGAGCACCCAAAAATAGTGGAATGACATACCAGGCTCTGGTACGGGAAGAATTAACATCGTGAAAATGTCCTTTCTACCCATAGCAGTCTACAAATTCAACGCAATCTCCGTCAAAATAGCAACAACTTTCTTCACAGAAATAGAAAAAGCAGTGCTAACATTCATATGGAATACGAAAAGATCCTGAATAGCCAAAGCAATTTTGAGCTTAAAAGCACCCCAAAAACAGAAAGGCTGGAGGCATAACACCACCCAATTTCAAATTCTATGACAAGGCTCAAAACAGCATGGTGATGGCATAGAAACAGACACTCAGATCAATGGAACAGGATAGAAAACCCAGGAATAATCAATTTGCCTACTTACAGCCAACCGATTTTTGACAAAGCAAACCAGAACATACGCTGTGGAAAAGACAGCCTCTTCAGGAAATAAACGGTGCCCGCAAAATTGGACAATCCACATGCAGAAGAATGAAACTGGACCAGCATCTCACCATATGCCAAAATCGACTCGAAATGGATTAAAGACCAGAATATAAGACCCCAAACCATTACATGACTGAAGGAAAACAGAGGGGAAACACTCCAGGAAGTAGGTGGGGGCAAAGGCTTTATGAATAAGACCCGAAACCCACAAGCAACAATATAAAAACTAAACAAATGAGCTAATGTCAAACTAAGAAGCTTCCACACAGCAAAGGAAACAATCAACAGAGCAGAAAGGCACCCTAAAAAAAGGGAGAAAATATGTGTAAACTATACGTCTGCCAAGGGCTTAATATCCAGAACATACCAAGAACTCAAACAGCTGTACAGTATGAAAACAAGTAATCCGATTTAAAACTGGGCAAACGAGATGAATAGACATTTTTCAAAGACATACAAATGGCCAACGGTACACGAAAAAATGCTCAGCATCACTAGTCATCAGAGAAATGCAAATCAAAACCACATTGAGATATCATGTCAACCCAGATAGACTGGCCATTGTTAAAAAGACCATTAATAAGAAATGCTACTGAGGATATGAGGAAAGGAGAACTCTTCTCCAATGTTGGTGGGACTGTAAATTAGCACAGTCACTATGGAAAACAGTAAAGAAGTTTCCTCCAATACAGATAGTACTACCATATGATCCAGCAGTTCCACTACTGGGTATATATCCAAAGAAATGGAAGTCATATGGAAGGGACACCTGCACTCCCATGTTCACTGCAGCTTTACTTACAATAGCCAAAATATAGAACCAACCTCAGTGCCCTTCGACAGATGACTGGATAAAAAAAATGTGATACACGTACACCATGGAATAATACTCAGTGATAAAGGAAAAGAATGAAATTCTGCCATCGGTAACAACCTGGATGAGTCTGGAGAAAATTATGTTGTGTGAAATAAGCCAGACAAGGGAAGATAAATATCACATGCTCTCACTTATAACTAGGTAGAAAGGAAGGAAGGAAGGAAGGAAGGAAGGAAGGAAGGAAGGAAGGAAGGAAGGAAGGAAGGAAGGAAGGAAGGAAGGAAGGAAGGAAGGAAGGAAGGAAGCAAAGGACTACAACAGTTCCTTGAACTTTCAGAAGGACAGAAGAAACCAATGGTTACTAGAGATGAGGGGATGGACGGAGGGAGGGAGTTGGGGGCGTGATGGGTCAGGCAAAGGGCATAAAGAAAAATCATGATTTGTAATAATGAATATGCTAATAAAAATAATTTAAAAAGTAAGACACTTTAAAACACAAAAAGAATGCCATTATTGACATTCCAGAAAATTCCAGCTATGTGGATAACATTAAAAACCAGCTGTCAAGCTAAATCCTTTATCAGTACAAATTTTGATATTTCTTCAAATTGGGAGGAGAATGTTGGTTTCGATGTACAATGTCTGGTCACTCCCAGCCTCATCTATTTGTCACTGACGACCCTGGGACAGACGGAAAAAAAAAAAAAAACGGTTTCTGCAACTTTTAAAATACAGACACGCCCTCCACCACCAACTTTCAATGTCTACAAAACGTCCTTGGGTTCTAGTATTCTTGCACATG
The DNA here is from genome assembly GCF_027409185.1 of Cynocephalus volans. Lineage (NCBI taxonomy): Eukaryota > Metazoa > Chordata > Mammalia > Dermoptera > Cynocephalidae > Cynocephalus > Cynocephalus volans. The sequence goes on from NW_026902375.1 coordinate 796,050, forward strand.
TTTGTTCTCTTACAGGAAATTTGCTCCTTAGGATTTCACTGCAATGTGCTTCTGGATCCCATGCCATGATTTATCTCTGAGGACCCCTGTTCCCCTGGATCCATTTCACCCCGTGCCTGGCCACCTGTGTGGCACACACACATAGGAGCATGAGGACAAGGCTTTGAGATGGGGAACCCGCACAAGCAATTATCTGGGTTTAGGTCTGCAGGTTATTAAGGTTTTCCGTTTCAACTTCCACAGCTAGAACGAAAGTGTAGAAATCCGTTTTCTAGTTAAAATCTGTTCACATCCCAAGTGTTTTTTAAGTTACTTAACAAGCCTTTGGTAGTCCGAAATACCGGGAAGTGTGCCTGTAACTAGAAACACCAGAAACTTCCATTTCAAAATTGTCATAAACCAGGGATACTTTAGAAAAACCTTTTCAGCCCACTTCGTGCCTTGAGTAATGGTGGGTAAACAGTGGAAACCAAGAGAGGCAACATGGAAGCAAACGGATATAAAAGCACAAGGGAGACATCATGCTCTTGGGGAGAACTAAAATGCAAATTGTGTCTGTAAACGAAAGACATTATACAGAAATCCCAGAAAAACAATTGACTGAAAATCAGACGAACGATCCCATGTTCATCTCATCACCTTGAGAACACGAAGGATACTTTTGTACAGGCAGCACACCTCCTTAAAGCAGCAGCAGAGTGCTTCGTGCACAGCAAGGCCTAGTTCACTGAGCAGCTGGACCTGTGCCCACACCCAGAGGGCAGCACCAGCCACGTGGGTGCAGAGGAGGTTGTCCCGGTGAACTCCACAAGCGGCAGCAACGCTAGGCTCTACGCCACAGGACTTCTGACAACGGACACAGTCGCACAGACTGCAAGTGGACCCCACATCAGCCTCAAGACCTCCCCCACCCGAAAACATCTCCACAGCCAGCCAGGGAGGCAAAGGAAGGGTCTTCATGGCGTGCAGAGTTACAATGAATCTGTGTTCACGCTGCCCCCTCCCACTGTACCCGTCGAGACCCAGACGATGTGCCCTGCTACTACAAAGTCGAAGAGATGTTTGATGGGGGCAGAGCGGAAGAGGCACATTGAATTTGGATCATTTTACCCATGACCCTTCTCTCCTCCCAACCCTCTTTGCGAAAGATGACATTTCTGGGGAAACAGAAGGTGATCAGAAGCAAGTAGCTCAAATGTATGTCCCTTGTAAATTTCGGATATCCATCAATTTCAATTTTGAGATATAGAGAAGTGCTGGGAAGGTTAATTGGCCGTATCAGTGTCAGTGAAGAGCTGATGGAAGAAGTGCGAAAGGCCAAAGGAGAAAACCCATGAGTAGAGAAATTAGCCTTCGGCTAATCTTATCTTCTCTGCTTCCATATATCCCTGTCCGTCCTCAAAAGTTGAGTGAGGTAGGAGATGATAAGATTGAGATTAGGGCAAATTATTTCCCCATCTTTTCCTTTCTCCAGTGCACAGTCTCCTCAACCCGCACACTTGGAGTCTCAGGGTCAGCTCTCCAATACTGGTCGACACAGAGGAAAACCAACTGAACCAAAACGAATCCACCGAATTATCTCTGCTGTGCTTATTTATACCTTCCCGGGTTTTCTTTCCTTTACTGTTAAGTGCCTATAATCAACTTCCATCATTTTAGCAGAGTACTAAAGAGTGACTGCTCCCAACCCCTTCAGATAGGTGATGCTTATGTTTACATCTGCTTATCAGCTCTGTCAAAGTGCTGTTTCGTGGAGGTGCTGTAATTTGATGAACACATGAGACATGCTATTTGCTAGCAAGAAATTCTCAGCTCAAACAAGCTAAGGTGTATGGAGATTCAGTATAACACAGTAATTGGTTAACTCAGTTTACTTGGGACTCCATTTCTTAGGTCTTGGGCTGTTTACATAACCAAAAGGAGTGTGTGTGTGTGTGTGTGTGTGTGTGTGTGTGTGTGTGTGTGTGTGTGTGTGTGTGTACCACACTTGACCTAGCGTGTGTGTGTGTGTGTGTGTGTGTGTGTGTGTACCACACTTGACCTAGCACCTACCTGCACAAGTACCCCCCTGCCAAGTGATGTGTTTAAAGGCCAACAAAAAGGAAAACACAGAACACATTTATAATCCTGAAAATCTAGGGCTACTTAACCTTTCTGCTGCTTAATTTTAAAGGCAAAAAATGTACTATGAGCAGCATAAATAAGAACTGATTTGAGCATAGTTTTATAATAGATAAAATGTACCTGATGGGTCTAATTCAAATTTCTAAAATCTAACTGTGCCGCATTAGTCTGAGATACAAGATCTAAAGCTGCATGATCTAATCTGAGAATTTACGGACCTGTTTGAAATACCTTCATTTGATTAATTTGAAATGGAGGCCAGGGTATGACCTCTAACAGTCTGATCTTTAATAACCGCTCAAGAGATGAGGCAGGAAGTCAGTCGCGCTTAGAATTCTATGCACTTTCCTCTAGTGAGCACACCCTGCGGTTCCACGCGTGCAAGCACACCCCTCGCTCACTGCGGGATCTACAGAGCAGCTGTACATGCCCTTCAAAACTCAAATGCGTGTTATGTGGGTGTGCGGTATAGGGGTAGGACATGAAAAAACTCCCACCTGTCCAGTCCGAGAGAAATTTAACTCCTGAGAAGCACACCTTAGTTGAACATCAGATGCAACACTAATTTGCAGAGGTTCCCACAACATAGGAACAAAAGGGCTGACGTTATGTGTTGATAGCAGATCGTGTGTGAAAACTAAAGTTTTATACGGGGCTGTACGAAGACTAACTGAGGTCTGGAAAATGAGGAATTTTAAATGCTGGACAGTCTCTATACTCAGATTCCGCTGAAGACAATGCAAATACTTATAAGAGCCTGATAATAAAAACAGATTAAAAAAACTTAATCATCAAGGTGAAGCATTTAGTAATGAGGTTTGTACAGCTTTTCGGAAAACACTGACTGGAAGTCCCAACCGGCTAGAGGTAGGCCAGTGTCAGGAGGCATCCCGGACATGGGCATTAGCTTCCAGCACTGATGGTGCAGCCAGTGTCGATGATAAGAATTAAAACACAACTGCAACCCCCAGTCCTGGACAGGCTCAGGAAGCGGCTATCTGGAAAGAGTGGGAGGGGTCCAGGAGGCCAGCCCCCAGGTGATACATACGTTTGCACAACAGTGACGGCGAGCCACTGGAAGTCTTTTCCAGCTGTACTGCGCTGTAATTGTGGTCGCTTGCTCAGGACAGCATGCTGCTTTCACAAGTTGTCTCCTTCCTGAGGGATTTGCTCCTAGAAAAAGCCACCACCGCCTTCTTCACTGTGCCTTCTTCTTCTTCTTTTTCTTTTTTTTCCTGGAGCTTGTCTCTTCTGCAGAGAAGAGCTTTTAACACCTCCCTGGATAGTCAGTAAAACCCCAAGCATTAAGAAGGCCAGAAAATACACGTCCACTTCATTTCACTGAAAAAGAAAGGTCATGATCCTATCCCTTCTTTGGGTCATCCACCCTGAGTCTGCACACCACATTTGCTCAGCAGCAGTCTGGCTACCCTTGCACATCCAGCAAACCCTTAGCACTCCTTCCTCTTATTCAGGATTCCAACTTTTTGAGCGACAAGAAGATCCCTGACACAGAGGGATCCTTGCTGAGGTATGAGAGCAGTGACACAGGATGCAAGAAGAGCACAAATGATGTTTCTTTATCCTCTGCCAAGCCCAGGGCACGCTTGGTGCTGCCATTCTCCTCCTGGGTGCAGCAGCAAACGCTTCTTCGTCAGTTCTATGATCCAACACTGCCGCCCTTAAAAATTAAGTCACCTCAAAAGTTACATAAGTATTTGAAAATACTCAAGAAAACTCTCCAAACACTGCTAGTTACACTTTGCTTGTCATAAATGGAACATCAATCTGAGCCCCAGGACAGGCCAGAGACAAGAACCTGTGATTTCCAGCCAGGCCTGAATTCTCCCCAAATTCCACAGAGTACCAAAACAGGACAATCTTGGCAGGAGCCAAGGGCAGCCTCCTCTACCCTGAAGCAGGCCATGCCTGGAGTCCTTGGCATGAACCGAGGGCAGCATCTCCTGCCTGGAAGCAGTCATGAAGCACACCGAAACACCACTTCCACGTGGGTGGGCCACTGTTGCTTTGCCTCCCACAGATCTGTCCCCCCTTTTCCCCTGGGTGATGGAGCTGCCAAAGATTCCTCAAAGCCCATCTCTTTTGAGCAGTGAGAAGCCCCGGGCTTCTCTTCCTGCATTTATTCTCCAGACCAAGAAGTTACAGGAAGAGACATAGGTGGGGTTTTGAACATAGGTTCAGTTTTACAAGTTTTGCAATAGAAGCTGGTAACATTCAGTCAAAACAAGTCAGATGACACTCTGTTAGGCAATTAAGTGATCCACTATAACAAAGCCTTGATTTACCCGAAATTCCTTTTCCCTCTAGCAGCTTTTTAGTAACGTTGCCTATCAATTAGTCACTTGTCTGTCTTAGAATCAGCAGCCTTGCTGTGTTATGATTCTTTTCCTGCAACAGAGACTCGATGCCCGGGGGTTAAAATTCCTGTCCTTTGCAAGGTCAATATTTGAAACTGCAAGGCTTTTGGTGACTAAAGTCACCTATTACCCAAGAGCAGTAATAGGAAATTAATGTAATACATTAAAAAAGGTAATTGCCTTCCTTAACCACGAAGATGGCATTTTATAAAATTAGCTGCTTCTCTTAAAAGGCAACCTTCATTATCCTTTACCTACTCTTTAAAGACTATACAAACAGGAATAAGTAAATTATGGATAAAATGTTCTATAACTGGGAGAACTCAACGGCCAGTTGCCCACAGCTTACCTGCTGGTGTCCTGTGACACATATTGAAGCCTCCGTTGTACTTTGAGGAAAAATGTTCCAAACATGCCCAAAGTTCTACCCAGCAGCCGCCCCGGGAACCTGCATGCACTTCTGTCCCACTGCGAGTGGCAACCACATCGGCGGTGCTGGACTCGGGTCAGCCCTGCTGGAATGGCAGTGAAAGAGAAACTCATGTTTCAGCACAGCTAAGACGTAAACGTGCAAGTGCAATTTTTAGTGAACAGTGTCGCGTATACATTTACAGGCGGCCAAGGGATAACTCTGTGACCAAAGGAAAACAAAACCTATTCTAGAAAAACAGCAGCTCTGCCTTTCAGGGATGAGACAACCCTGCAAGCTGCTGAGCTCTCTGCTGGTCACCGGTGATGTCATCCCGGTAGCACTGACCCTGTCACCGCCAGAGGTGCCTCACCCAGTCCCCTCCCATCTGTCCGCTGGACTGGAGGGGCGCCATTCTGTCCACACAGCTTCCTTGAGCACCTGCACCCTTGGGGCCTGCTTGTTGGGAGGAAAGCTGTCACCCGCGGCAGCTGGCTTAAACCTTAGCAGCAGGAGGAACAGCTGCCCGTGGCCAGGCCACTGCCCCAGATGAAACTGTTGCTGCCGGGCCTGGCCATCTCTTCCCAACGGAAATAAGTTGTTTGGGGTTCAGCAGACTCTAGAATGAAGCGGGCCCCTTGGGCACAGGGAGCAACAGCACATCCTAGTGGGCTAATTTCCCCAAAGCTTGAAACTAGGTGTCTTGTCTCACTCCAAGGATGGCTGTGGCACTACAGCATCGCTGGACGCTGGGTGGCAGTAGAGGGCCTCACAGAAACCAGGCACAGACAATCTGGCCTCCAGCAAAGGAATGATGCTAATGCGCTCCTCTGGGTAGAATTTGCACAATAACCCACATGGAAGTCGCAGCAGGACAGGGATGAAAACTATGGGGCAAGAGGTCAAGTCTGCACAATCCCAACCAACCCCACCGATGCCCATGTCCAGTAACCGCACACACTGGATGGCTCCCCACAGGCAAAGGAACAGGTGAGACACACCCTTTCTCTGTACCTGGTGACGGATTCAGGGAAGTCAGGCTCCAGGCCCTCTCTCACTCCCACCGTGTCCTGAATCCTCACCATCAGCTACAGCTGCAAGGACTGTTTCTCTTCTGTGAACCTGCAAGCTAAGGGTCTGAAGCGACACAGTGGAGAAAGCATGCGAGGAAATTCTGCTCTACTTTTCCACCTCAGTGAGGCACGTGCACAATGTAGTTTCCCATCTCAACTGTTGCTTCGCTGTCAAGATTTCTTTTGGTGTGAGAGACCAAGGTGTCGGTAGCAAAAGAAAATGTTTTGCTTTTGCTCCCCTCAGTATGCTTCAACATTTCCAAGTGAATTTCACGTCACAAGGGGAGATGGGGATTGCCCTCAACTGGAATGTGGGTCACCTCCCAGCTGTGTGGTGATGTGTCTGGGGCCAAGGCCAGAGCTGCTGCTTTTCCAGATTTTCCAAGCCAGAAACAAGCACTGTTCACTTTAATAAGGTTAAGTTTAAACCGACATCCTTTTTCGGTGCCTAAACTGTTGACTACTTACCCCAGCAAGACAGAAGCGTGTGAAAGCCGTCCATTCACACTCCCCTTCTCCCAGACAGTCACATGCGCATATCCCCAGAGCTGAAGGCACTGTGCAAAGCACGGTGCAGTATATGCGGCCAGTAACCGTGTGTTCTTCTCACTGAACACTTCCAGGGTTGCATCAAGTAAAAGTTGCCTCAACTTTCACTGAAGTAGATAAAAGCTGCAAAAACCCTTACTGATTTCCTAAGTTTACTTCTCTAAGTCCCAAAAGCTAAGACTATAACTACGTTAGCGTTCATGTATGACAAACAAATATTAAATAGTTTACACCTTTATACCAATTTATCTGTAGCTCGTGCAGGTCCAATTGGACCTGGCAGACATCTACAGAACATTTCATGCAACAACTAGAGAATACACATTTTTTCTCATCGGCACATGGAACATTCTCCAGGATAGACCACATGTTAGGTCACAAAACAGGTTTCAGCAAATTTTTCAAAGCTGACATCATTCCTAGTATCTTTTCTGACCACAATTGACTAGCACTGGAAATCAATTACAAGCGAATTTCTGGAAACTACTCCAGTGCATGAAAACTGAACAACAGGCTCCCGAATGACCTATGGGTCCAAGAAGCAATTAAAAAGGAAATCAAAAACGTTCTTGAAACTAATGAAAAAAGATGCATCCTACCAAAACCTGTGGGATACTGTAAAAGCAACAGCGACGAGGCAATATATTGCAATACATGCTCACATCAAAAGGATGGAGAAACTTCACGTAAATGACCGAACCGTACACCTCAAAGAACCACCACCACCACAACAATGCAATCATAAAAGTACTAGAGAGAAAGAAATAATTAACATCAGGGCAGAGTTCAATGAAATGGAGACCCCCAAAACGATACAAAGGATCAGCGAAACACAAAGTTGTTTTTTGAGAAGATAAATAAAATAGACAAACCATTAGCTTTGCCCACTCTCACCACACTCATTCAACATAGTATTGAAAGCCCTAACCAGAGCAATCAAGCAAGACAAAGAAATAAAGGGCATTCAGATTGGGAAGGACAAAGTCAAGTTGTCCCTGTTTGCAGATGACGCGATCTTATAGATAGAAAACCTAAAGGCTACCAGAACGCCCTTACGGCTGACTAACAATTTTAATAATTTTGCGGGGTACAAAATCAACACCCACAGGTCAGGAGCATTTTTATACTCCGATAATGAACTGGCAGAAAAAGAAATCAAGAAAGCAAGCCCATTTACATTAGTCACCCCCAAGATAAAATACCTAGGAACCAATTGAACCAAGGAGGTTAATGCAGATCTCTACAATGAGAACTACCAAACACCAGTGAGAGAAATTAAAGAGCACCCAAAAATAGTGGAATGACATACCAGGCTCTGGTACGGGAAGAATTAACGTCGTGAAAATGTCCTTTCTACCCACAGCAGTCTACAAATTCAACGCAATCTCCGTCAAAATAGCAACAACTTTCTTCACAGAAATAGAAAAAGCAGTGCTAACATTCATATGGAATACGAAAAGATCCTGAATAGCCAAAGCAATTTTGAGCTTAAAAGCACCCCAAAAACAGAAAGGCTGGAGGCATAACACCACCCAATTTCAAATTCTATGACAAGGCTCAAAACAGCATGGTGATGGCATAGAAACAGACACTCAGATCAATGGAACAGGATAGAAAACCCAGGAATAATCAATTTGCCTACTTACAGCCAACCGATTTTTGACAAAGCAAACCAGAACATACGCTGTGGAAAAGACAGCCTCTTCAGGAAATAAACGGTGCCCGCAAAATTGGACAATCCACATGCAGAAGAATGAAACTGGACCAGCATCTCACCATATGCCAAAATCGACTCGAAATGGATTAAAGACCAGAATATAAGACCCCAAACCATTACATGACTGAAGGAAAACAGAGGGGAAACACTCCAGGAAGTAGGTGGGGGCAAAGGCTTTATGAATAAGACCCGAAACCCACAAGCAACAATATAAAAACTAAACAAATGAGCTAATGTCAAACTAAGAAGCTTCCACACAGCAAAGGAAACAATCAACAGAGCAGAAAGGCACCCTAAAAGAAGGGAGAAAATATGTGTAAACTATACGTCTGCCAAGGGCTTAATATCCAGAACATACCAAGAACTCAAACAGCTGTACAGTATGAAAACAAGTAATCCGATTTAAAACTGGGCAAACGAGATGAATAGACATTTTTCAAAGACATACAAATGGCCAACAGTACACGAAAAAATGCTCAGCATCACTAGTCATCAGAGAAATGCAAATCAAAACCACATTGAGATATCATGTCAACCCAGATAGACTGGCCATTGTTAAAAAGACCATTAATAAGAAATGCTACTGAGGATATGAGGAAAGGAGAACTCTTCTCCAATGTTGGTGGGACTGTAAATTAGCACAGTCACTATGGAAAACAGTAAAGAAGTTTCCTCCAATACAGATAGTACTACCATATGATCCAGCAGTTCCACTACTGGGTATATATCCAAAGAAATGGAAGTCATATGGAAGGGACACCTGCACTCCCATGTTCACTGCAGCTTTACTTACAATAGCCAAAATATAGAACCAACCTCAGTGCCCTTCGACAGATGACTGGATAAAAAAAATGTGATACACGTACACCATGGAATAATACTCAGTGATAAAGGAAAAGAATGAAATTCTGCCATCGGTAACAACCTGGATGAGTCTGGAGAAAATTATGTTGTGTGAAATAAGCCAGACAAGGGAAGATAAATATCACATGTTCTCACTTATAACTAGGTAGAAAGGAAGGAAGGAAGGAAGGAAGGAAGGAAGGAAGGAAGGAAGGAAGGAAGGAAGCAAAGGACTACAACAGTTCCTTGAACTTTCAGAAGGACAGAAGAAACCAATGGTTACTAGAGATGAGGGGATGGACGGAGGGAGGGAGTTGGGGGCGTGATGGGTCAGGCAAAGGGCATAAAGAAAAATCATGATTTGTAATAATGAATATGCTAATAAAAATAATTTAAAAAGTAAGACACTTTAAAACACAAAAAGAATGCCATTATTGACATTCCAGAAAATTCCAGCTATGTGGATAACATTAAAAACCAGCTGTCAAGCTAAATCCTTTATCAGTACAAATTTTGATATTTCTTCAAATTGGGAGGAGAATGTTGGTTTCGATGTACAATGTCTGGTCACTCCCAGCCTCATCTATTTGTCACTGACGACCCTGGGACAGACGGAAAAAAAAAAAAAAAAGGTTTCTGCAACTTTTAAAATACAGACACGCCCTCCACCACCAACTTTCAATTTCTACAAAACGTCCTTGGGTTCTAGTATTCTTGCACATGTTTGTTCTCTTACAGGAAATTTGCTCCTTAGGATTTCACTGCAATGTGCTTCTGGATCCCATGCCATGATTTATCTCTGAGGACCCCTGTTCCCCTGGATCCATTTCACCCCGTGCCTGGCCACCTGTGTGGCACACACACATAGGAGCAGGAGGACAAGGCTTTGAGATGGGGAACCCGCACAAGCAATTATCTGGGTTTAGGTCTGCAGGTTATTAAGGTTTTCCGTTTCAACTTCCACAGCTAGAACGAAAGTGTAGAAATCCGTTTTCTAGTTAAAATCTGTTCACATCCCAAGTGTTTTTTAAGTTACTTAACAAGCCTTTGGTAGTCCGAAATACCGGGAAGTGTGCCTGTAACTAGAAACACCAGAAACTTCCATTTCAAAATTGTCATAAACCAGGGATACTTTAGAAAAACCTTTTCAGCCCACTTCGTGCCTTGAGTAATGGTGGGTAAACAGTGGAAACCAAGAGAGGCAACATGGAAGCAAACGGATATAAAAGCACAAGGGAGACATCATGCTCTTGGGGAGAACTAAAATGCAAATTGTGTCTGTAAACGAAAGAAATTATACAGAAATCCCAGAAAAACAATTGACTGAAAATCAGACGAACGATCCCATGTTCATCTCATCACCTTGAGAACACGAAGGATACTTTTGTACAGGCAGCACACCTCCTTAAAGCAGCAGCAGAGTGCTTCGTGCACAGCAAGGCCTAGTTCACTGAGCAGCTGGACCTGTGCCCACACCCAGAGGGCAGCACCAGCCACGTGGGTGCAGAGGAGGTTGTCCCGGTGAACTCCACAAGCGGCAGCAACGCTAGGCTCTACGCCACAGGACTTCTGACAACGGACACAGTCGCACAGACTGCAAGTGGACCCCACATCAGCCTCAAGACCTCCCCCACCCGAAAACATCTCCACAGCCAGCCAGGGAGGCAAAGGAAGGGTCTTCATGGCGTGCAGAGTTACAATGAATCTGTGTTCACGCTGCCCCCTCCCACTGTACCCGTCGAGACCGAGACGATGTGCCCTGCTACTACAAAGTCGAAGAGATGTTTGATGGGGGCAGAGCGGAAGAGGCACATTGAATTTGGATCATTTTACCCATGACCCTTCTCTCCTCCCAACCCTCTTTGCGAAAGATGACATTTCTGGGGAAACAGAAGGTGATCAGAAGCAAGTAGCTCAAATGTATGTCCCTTGTAAATTTCGGATATCCATCAATTTCAATTTTGAGATATAGAGAAGTGCTGGGAAGGTTAATTGGCCCTATCAGTGTCAGTGAAGAGCTGATGGAAGAAGTGCGAAAGGCCAAAGGAGAAAACCCATGAGTAGAGAAATTAGCCTTCGGCTAATCTTATCTTCTCTGCTTCCATATATCCCTGTCCGTCCTCAAAAGTTGAGTGAGGTAGGAGATGATAAGATTGAGATTAGGGCAAATTATTTCCCCATCTTTTCCTTTCTCCAGTGCACAGTCTCCTCAACCCGCACACTTGGAGTCTCAGGGTCAGCTCTCCAATACTGGTCGACACAGAGGAAAACCAACTGAACCAAAACGAATCCACCGAATTATCTCTGCTGTGCTTATTTATACCTTCCCGGGTTTTCTTTCCTTTACTGTTAAGTGCCTATAATCAACTTCCATCATTTTAGCAGAGTACTAAAGAGTGACTGCTCCCAACCCCTTCAGATAGGTGATGCTTATGTTTACATCTGCTTATCAGCTCTGTCAAAGTGCTGTTTCGTGGAGGTGCTGTAATTTGATGAACACATGAGACATGCTATTTGCTAGCAAGAAATTCTCAGCTCAAACAAGCTAAGGTGTATGGAGATTCAGTATAACACAGTAATTGGTTAACTCAGTTTACTTGGGACTCCATTTCTTAGGTCTTGGGCTGTTTACATAACCAAAAGGAGTGTGTGTGTGTGCGTGTGTGTGTGTGTGTGTGTGTGTGTGTGTACCACACTTGACCTAGCGTGTGTGTGTGTGTGTGTGTGTGTACCACACTTGACCTAGCACCTACCTGCACAAGTACCCCCCTGCCAAGTGATGTGTTTAAAGGCCAACAAAAAGGAAAACACAGAACACATTTATAATCCTGAAAATCTAGGGCTACTTAACCTTTCTGCTGCTTAATTTTAAAGGCAAAAAATGTACTATGAGCAGCATAAATAAGAACTGATTTGAGCATAGTTTTATAATAGATAAAATGTACCTGATGGGTCTAATTCAAATTTCTAAAATCTAACTGTGCCGCATTAGTCTGAGATACAAGATCTAAAGCTGCATGATCTAATCTGAGAATTTACGGACCTGTTTGAAATACCTTCATTTGATTAATTTGAAATGGAGGCCAGGGTATGACCTCTAACAGTCTGATCTTTAATAACCGCTCAAGAGATGAGGCAGGAAGTCAGTCGCGCTTAGAATTCTATGCACTTTCCTCTAGTGAGCACACCCTGCGGTTCCACGCGTGCAAGCACACCCCTCGCTCACTGCGGGATCTACAGAGCAGCTGTACATGCCCTTCAAAACTCAAATGCGTGTTATGTGGGTGTGCGGTATAGGGGTAGGACATGAAAAAACTCCCACCTGTCCAGTCCGAGAGAAATTTAACTCCTGAGAAGCACACCTTAGTTGAACATCAGATGCAACACTAATTTGCAGAGGTTCCCACAACATAGGAACAAAAGGGCTGACGTTATGTGTTGATAGCAGATCGTGTGTGAAAACTAAAGTTTTATACGGGGCTGTACGAAGACTAACTGAGGTCTGGAAAATGAGGAATTTTAAATGCTGGACAGTCTCTATACTCAGATTCCGCTGAAGACAATGCAAATACTTATAAGAGCCTGATAATAAAAACAGATTAAAAAAACTTAATCATCAAGGTGAAGCATTTAGTAATGAGGTTTGTACAGCTTTTCGGAAAACACTGACTGGAAGTCCCAACCGGCTAGAGGTAGGCCAGTGTCAGGAGGCATCCCGGACATGGGCATTAGCTTCCAGCACTGATGGTGCAGCCAGTGTCGATGATAAGAATTAAAACACAACTGCAACCCCCAGTCCTGGACAGGCTCAGGAAGCGGCTATCTGGAAAGAGTGGGAGGGGTCCAGGAGGCCAGCCCCCAGGTGATACATACGTTTGCACAACAGTGACGGCGAGCCACTGGAAGTCTTTTCCAGCTGTACTGCGCTGTAATTGTGGTCGCTTGCTCAGGACAGCATGCTGCTTTCACAAGTTGTCTCCTTCCTGAGGGATTTGCTCCTAGAAAAAGCCACCACCGCCTTCTTCACTGTGCCTTCTTCTTCTTCTTTTTCTTTTTTTTCCTGGAGCTTGTCTCTTCTGCAGAGAAGAGCTTTTAACACCTCCCTGGATAGTCAGTAAAACCCCAAGCATTAAGAAGGCCAGAAAATACACGTCCACTTCATTTCACTGAAAAAGAAAGGTCATGATCCTATCCCTTCTTTGGGTCATCCACCCTGAGTCTGCACACCACATTTGCTCAGCAGCAGTCTGGCTACCCTTGCACATCCAGCAAACCCTTAGCACTCCTTCCTCTTATTCAGGATTCCAACTTTTTGAGCGACAAGAAGATCCCTGACACAGAGGGATCCTTGCTGAGGTATGAGAGCAGTGACACAGGATGCAAGAAGAGCACAAATGATGTTTCTTTATCCTCTGCCAAGCCCAGGGCACGCTTGGTGCTGCCATTCTCCTCCTGGGTGCAGCAGCAAACGCTTCTTCGTCAGTTCTATGATCCAACACTGCCGCCCTTAAAAATTAAGTCACCTCAAAAGTTACATAAGTATTTGAAAATACTCAAGAAAACTCTCCAAACACTGCTAGTTACACTTTGCTTGTCATAAATGGAACATCAATCTGAGCCCCAGGACAGGCCAGAGACAAGAACCTGTGATTTCCAGCCAGGCCTGAATTCTCCCCAAATTCCACAGAGTACCAAAACAGGACAATCTTGGCAGGAGCCAAGGGCAGCCTCCTCTACCCTGAAGCAGGCCATGCCTGGAGTCCTTGGCATGAACCGAGGGCAGCATCTCCTGCCTGGAAGCAGTCATGAAGCACACCGAAACACCACTTCCACGTGGGTGGGCCACTGTTGCTTTGCCTCCCACAGATCTGTCCCCCCTTTTCCCCTGGGTGATGGAGCTGCCAAAGATTCCTCAAAGCCCATCTCTTTTGAGCAGTGAGAAGCCCCGGGCTTCTCTTCCTGCATTTATTCTCCAGACCAAGAAGTTACAGGAAGAGACATAGGTGGGGTTTTGAACATAGGTTCAGTTTTACAAGTTTTGCAATAGAAGCTGGTAACATTCAGTCAAAACAAGTCAGATGACACTCTGTTAGGCAATTAAGTGATCCACTATAACAAAGCCTTGATTTACCCGAAATTCCTTTTCCCTCTAGCAGCTTTTTAGTAACGTTGCCTATCAATTAGTCACTTGTCTGTCTTAGAATCAGCAGCCTTGCTGTGTTATGATTCTTTTCCTGCAACAGAGACTCGATGCCCGGGGGTTAAAATTCCTGTCCTTTGCAAGGTCAATATTTGAAACTGCAAGGCTTTTGGTGACTAAAGTCACCTATTACCCAAGAGCAGTAATAGGAAATTAATGTAATACATTAAAAAAGGTAATTGCCTTCCTTAACCACGAAGATGGCATTTTATAAAATTAGCTGCTTCTCTTAAAAGGCAACCTTCATTATCCTTTACCTACTCTTTAAAGACTATACAAACAGGAATAAGTAAATTATGGATAAAATGTTCTATAACTGGGAGAACTCAACGGCCAGTTGCCCACAGCTTACCTGCTGGTGTCCTGTGACACATATTGAAGCCTCCGTTGTACTTTGAGGAAAAATGTTCAAAACATGCCCAAAGTTCTACCCAGCAGCCGCCCCGGGAACCTGCATGCACTTCTGTCCCACTGCGAGTGGCAACCACATCGGCGGTGCTGGACTCGGGTCAGCCCTGCTGGAATGGCAGTGAAAGAGAAACTCATGTTTCAGCACAGCTAAGACGTAAACGTGCAAGTGCAATTTTTAGTGAACAGTGTCGCGTATACATTTACAGGCGGCCAAGGGATAACTCTGTGACCAAAGGAAAACAAAACCTATTCTAGAAAAACAGCAGCTCTGCCTTTCAGGGATGAGACAACCCTGCAAGCTGCTGAGCTCTCTGCTGGTCACCGGTGATGTCATCCCGGTAGCACTGACCCTGTCACCGCCAGAGGTGCCTCACCCAGTCCCCTCCCATCTGTCCGCTGGACTGGAGGGGCGCCATTCTGTCCCCACAGCTTCCTTGAGCATCTGCACCCTTGGGGCCTGCTTGTTGGGAGGAAAGCTGTCACCCGCGGCAGCTGGCTTAAACCTTAGCAGCAGGAGGAACAGCTGCCCGTGGCCAGGCCACTGCCCCAGATGAAACTGTTGCTGCCGGGCCTGGCCATCTCTTCCCAACGGAAATAAGTTGTTTGGGGTTCAGCAGACTCTAGAATGAAGCGGGCCCCTTGGGCACAGGGAGCAACAGCACATCCTAGTGGGCTAATTTCCCCAAAGCTTGAAACTAGGTGTCTTGTCTCACTCCAAGGATGGCTGTGGCACTACAGCATCGCTGGACGCTGGGTGGCAGTAGAGGGCCTCACAGAAACCAGGCACAGACAATCTGGCCTCCAGCAAAGGAATGATGCTAATGCGCTCCTCTGGGTAGAATTTGCACAATAACCCACATGGAAGTCGCAGCAGGACAGGGATGAAAACTATGGGGCAAGAGGTCAAGTCTGCACAATCCCAACCAACCCCACCGATGCCCATGTCCAGTAACGGCACACACTGGATGGCTCCCCACAGGCAAAGGAACAGGTGAGACACACCCCTTCTCTGTACCTGGTGACGGATTCAGGGAAGTCAGGCTCCAGGCCCTCTCTCACTCCCACCGTGTCCTGAATCCTCACCATCAGCTACAGCTGCAAGGACTGTTTCTCTTCTGTGAACCTGCAAGCTAAGGGTCTGAAGCGACACAGTGGAGAAAGCATGCGAGGAAATTCTGCTCCACTTTTCCACCTCAGTGAGGCACGTGCACAATGTAGTTTCCCATCTCAACTGTTGCTTCGCTGTCAAGATTTCTTTTGGTGTGAGAGACCAAGGTGTCAGTAGCAAAAGAAAATGTTTTGCTTTTGCTCCCCTCAGTATGCTTCAACATTTCCAAGTGAATTTCACGTCACAAGGGGAGATGGGGATTGCCCTCAACTGGAATGTGGGTCACCTCCCAGCTGTGTGGTGATGTGTCTGGGGCCAAGGCCAGAGCTGCTGCTTTTCCAGATTTTCCAAGCCAGAAACAAGCACTGTTCACTTTAATAAGGTTAAGTTTAAACCGACATCCTTTTTTGGTGCCTAAACTGTTGACTACATACCCCAGCAAGACAGAAGCGTGTGAAAGCCGTCCATTCACACTCCCCTTCTCCCAGACGGCCACATGCGCATATCCCCAGAGCTGAAGGCACTGTGCAAAGCACGGTGCAGTATATGCGGCCAGTAACCGTGTGTTCTTCTCACTGAACACTTCCAGGGTTGCATCAAGTAAAAGTTGCCTCAACTTTCACTGAAGTAGATAAAAGCTGCAAAAACCCTTACTGATTTCCTAAGTTTACTTCTCTAAGTCCCAAAAGCTAAGACTATAACTACGTTAGCGTTCATGTATGACAAACAAATATTAAATAGTTTACACCTTTATACCAATTTATCTGTAGCTCGTGCAGGTCCAATTGGACCTGGCAGACATCTACAGAACATTTCATGCAACAACTAGAGAATACACATTTTTTCTCATCGGCACATGGAACATTCTCCAGGATAGACCACATGTTAGGTCACAAAACAGGTTTCAGCAAATTTTTCAAAGCTGACATCATTCCTAGTATCTTTTCTGACCACAATTGACTAGCACTGGAAATCAATTACAAGCGAATTTCTGGAAACTACTCCAGTGCATGAAAACTGAACAACAGGCTCCCGAATGACCTATGGGTCCAAGAAGAAATTAAAAAGGAAATCAAAAACGTTCTTGAAACTAATGAAAAAAGATGCATCCTACCAAAACCTGTGGGATACTGTAAAAGCAACAGCGACGAGGCAATATATTGCAATACATGCTCACATCAAAAGGATGGAGAAACTTCACGTAAATGACCGAACTGTACACCTCAAAGAACCACCACCACCACAACAATGCAATCATAAAAGTACTAGAGAGAAAGAAATAATTAACATCAGGGCAGAGTTCAATGAAATGGAGACCCCCAAAACGATACAAAGGATCAGCGAAACACAAAGTTGTTTTTTGAGAAGATAAATAAAATAGACAAACCATTAGCTTTGCCCACTCTCACCACACTCATTCAACATAGTATTGAAAGCCCTAACCAGAGCAATCAAGCAAGACAAAGAAATAAAGGGCATTCAGATTGGGAAGGACAAAGTCAAGTTGTCCCTGTTTGCAGATGACGCGATCTTATAGATAGAAAACCTAAAGGCTACCAGAACGCCCTTACGGCTGACTAACAATTTTAATAATTTTGCGGGGTACAAAATCAACACCCACAGATCAGGAGCATTTTTATACTCCGAAAATGAACTGGCAGAAAAAGAAATCAAGAAAGCAAGCCCATTTACAATAGTCACCCCCAAGATAAAATACCTAGGAACCAATTGAACCAAGGAGGTTAATGCAGATCTCTACAATGAGAACTACCAAACACCAGTGAGAGAAATTAAAGAGCACCCAAAAATAGTGGAATGACATACCAGGCTCTGGTACGGGAAGAATTAACATCGTGAAAATGTCCTTTCTACCCATAGCAGTCTACAAATTCAACGCAATCTCCGTCAAAATAGCAACAACTTTCTTCACAGAAATAGAAAAAGCAGTGCTAACATTCATATGGAATACGAAAAGATCCTGAATAGCCAAAGCAATTTTGAGCTTAAAAGCACCCCAAAAACAGAAAGGCTGGAGGCATAACACCACCCAATTTCAAATTCTATGACAAGGCTCAAAACAGCATGGTGATGGCATAGAAACAGACACTCAGATCAATGGAACAGGATAGAAAACCCAGGAATAATCAATTTGCCTACTTACAGCCAACCGATTTTTGACAAAGCAAACCAGAACATACGCTGTGGAAAAGACAGCCTCTTCAGGAAATAAACGGTGCCCGCAAAATTGGACAATCCACATGCAGAAGAATGAAACTGGACCAGCATCTCACCATATGCCAAAATCAACTCGAAATGGATTAAAGACCAGAATATAAGACCCCAAACCATTACATGACTGAAGGAAAACAGAGGGGAAACACTCCAGGAAGTAGGTGGGGGCAAAGGCTTTATGAATAAGACCCGAAACCCACAAGCAACAATATAAAAACTAAACAAATGAGCTAATGTCAAACTAAGAAGCTTCCACACAGCAAAGGAAACAATCAACAGAGCAGAAAGGCACCCTAAAGAAAGGGAGAAAATATGTGTAAACTATACGTCTGCCAAGGGCTTAATATCCAGAACATACCAAGAACTCAAACAGCTGTACAGTATGAAAACAAGTAATCCGATTTAAAACTGGGCAAACGAGATGAATAGACATTTTTCAAAGACATACAAATGGCCAACGGTACACGAAAAAATGCTCAGCATCACTAGTCATCAGAGAAATGCAAATCAAAACCACATTGAGATATCATGTCAACCCAGATAGACTGGCCATTGTTAAAAAGACCATTAATAAGAAATGCTACTGAGGATATGAGGAAAGGAGAACTCTTCTCCAATGTTGGTGGGACTGTAAATTAGCACAGTCACTATGGAAAACAGTAAAGAAGTTTCCTCCAATACAGATAGTACTACCATATGATCCAGCAGTTCCACTACTGGGTATATATCCAAAGAAATGGAAGTCATATGGAAGGGACACCTGCACTCCCATGTTCACTGCAGCTTTACTTACAATAGCCAAAATATAGAACCAACCTCAGTGCCCTTCGACAGATGACTGGATAAAAAAAATGTGATACACGTACACCATGGAATAATACTCAGTGATAAAGGAAAAGAATGAAATTCTGCCATCGGTAACAACCTGGATGAGTCTGGAGAAAATTATGTTGTGTGAAATAAGCCAGACAAGGGAAGATAAATATCACATGCTCTCACTTATAACTAGGTAGAAAGGAAGGAAGGAAGGAAGGAAGGAAGGAAGGAAGGAAGGAAGGAAGGAAGGAAGGAAGGAAGGAAGCAAAGGACTACAACAGTTCCTTGAACTTTCAGAAGGACAGAAGAAACCAATGGTTACTAGAGATGAGGGGATGGACGGAGGGAGGGAGTTGGGGGCGTGATGGGTCAGGCAAAGGGCATAAAGAAAAATCATGATTTGTAATAATGAATATGCTAATAAAAATAATTTAAAAAGTAAGACACTTTAAAACACAAAAAGAATGCCATTATTGACATTCCAGAAAATTCCAGCTATGTGGATAACATTAAAAACCAGCTGTCAAGCTAAATCCTTTATCAGTACAAATTTTGATATTTCTTCAAATTGGGAGGAGAATGTTGGTTTCGATGTACAATGTCTGGTCACTCCCAGCCTCATCTATTTGTCACTGACGACCCTGGGACAGACGGAAAAAAAAAAAAAACGGTTTCTGCAACTTTTAAAATACAGACACGCCCTCCACCACCAACTTTCAATGTCTACAAAACGTCCTTGGGTTCTAGTATTCTTGCACATGTTTGTTCTCTTACAGGAAATTTGCTCCTTAGGATTTCACTGCAATGTGCTTCTGGATCCCATGCCATGATTTATCTCTGAGGACCCCTGTTCCCCTGGATCCATTTCACCCCGTGCCTGGCCACCTGTGTGGCACACACACATAGGAGCAGGAGGACAAGGCTTTGAGATGGGGAACCCGCACAAGCAATTATCTGGGTTTAGGTCTGCAGGTTATTAAGGTTTTCCGTTTCAACTTCCACAGCTAGAACGAAAGTGTAGAAATCTGTTTTCTAGTTAAAATCTGTTCACATCCCAAGTGTTTTTTAAGTTACTTAACAAGCCTTTGGTAGTCCGAAATACCGGGAAGTGTGCCTGTAACTAGAAACACCAGAAACTTCCATTTCAAAATTGTCATAAACCAGGGATACTTTAGAAAAACCTTTTCAGCCCACTTCGTGCCTTGAGTAATGGTGGGTAAACAGTGGAAACCAAGAGAGGCAACATGGAAGCAAACGGATATAAAAGCACAAGGGAGACATCATGCTCTTGGGGAGAACTAAAATGCAAATTGTGTCTGTAAACGAAAGAAATTATACAGAAATCCCAGAAAAACAATTGACTGAAAATCACACGAACGATCCCATGTTCATCTCATCACCTTGAGAACACGAAGGATACTTTTGTACAGGCAGCACACCTCCTTAAAGCAGCAGCAGAGTGCTTCGTGCACAGCAAGGCCTAGTTCACTGAGCAGCTGGACCTGTGCCCACACCCAGAGGGCAGCACCAGTCACGTGGGTGCAGAGGAGGTTGTCCCGGTGAACTCCACAAGCGGCAGCAACGCTAGGCTCTACGCCACAGGACTTCTGACAACGGACACAGTCGCACAGACTGCAAGTGGACCCCACATCAGCCTCAAGACCTCCCCCACCCGAAAACATCTCCACAGCCAGCCAGGGAGGCAAAGGAAGGGTCTTCATGGCGTGCAGAGTTACAATGAATCTGTGTTCACGCTGCCCCCTCCCACTGTACCCGTCGAGACCGAGACGATGTGCCCTGCTACTACAAAGTCGAAGAGATGTTTGATGGGGGCAGAGCGGAAGAGGCACATTGAATTTGGATCATTTTACCCATGACCCTTCTCTCCTCCCAACCCTCTTTGCGAAAGATGACATTTCTGGGGAAACAGAAGGTGATCAGAAGCAAGTAGCTCAAATGTATGTCCCTTGTAAATTTCGGATATCCATCAATTTCAATTTTGAGATATAGAGAAGTGCTGGGAAGGTTAATTGGCCCTATCAGTGTCAGTGAAGAGCTGATGGAAGAAGTGCGAAAGGCCAAAGGAGAAAACCCATGAGTAGAGAAATTAGCCTTCGGCTAATCTTATCTTCTCTGCTTCCATATATCCCTGTCCGTCCTCAAAAGTTGAGTGAGGTAGGAGATGATAAGATTGAGATTAGGGCAAATTATTTCCCCATCTTTTCCTTTCTCCAGTGCACAGTCTCCTCAACCCGCACACTTGGAGTCTCAGGGTCAGCTCTCCAATACTGGTCGACACAGAGGAAAACCAACTGAACCAAAACGAATCCACCGAATTATCTCTGCTGTGCTTATTTATACCTTCCCGGGTTTTCTTTCCTTTACTGTTAAGTGCCTATAATCAACTTCCATCATTTTAGCAGAGTACTAAAGAGTGACTGCTCCCAACCCCTTCAGATAGGTGATGCTTATGTTTACATCTGCTTATCAGCTCTGTCAAAGTGCTGTTTCGTGGAGGTGCTGTAATTTGATGAACACATGAGACATGCTATTTGCTAGCAAGAAATTCTCAGCTCAAACAAGCTAAGGTGTATGGAGATTCAGTATAACACAGTAATTGGTTAACTCAGTTTACTTGGGACTCCATTTCTTAGGTCTTGGGCTGTTTACATAACCAAAAGGAGTGTGTGTGTGTGTGTGTGTGTGTGTGTGTGTGTGTACCACACTTGACCTAGCACCTACCTGCACAACTACCCCCCTGCCAAGTGATGTGTTTAAAGGCCAACAAAAAGGAAAACACAGAACACATTTATAATCCTGAAAATCTAGGGCTACTTAACCTTTCTGCTGCTTAATTTTAAAGGCAAAAAATGTACTATGAGCAGCATAAATAAGAACTGATTTGAGCATAGTTTTATAATAGATAAAATGTACCTGATGGGTCTAATTCAAATTTCTAAAATCTAACTGTGCCGCATTAGTCTGAGATACAAGATCTAAAGCTGCATGATCTAATCTGAGAATTTACGGACCTGTTTGAAATACCTTCATTTGATTAATTTGAAATGGAGGCCAGGGTATGACCTCTAACAGTCTGATCTTTAATAACCGCTCAAGAGATGAGGCAGGAAGTCAGTCGCGCTTAGAATTCTATGCACTTTCCTCTAGTGAGCACACCCTGCGGTTCCACGCGTGCAAGCACACCCCTCGCTCACTGCGGGATCTACAGAGCAGCTGTACATGCCCTTCAAAACTCAAATGCGTGTTATGTGGGTGTGCGGTATAGGGGTAGGACATGAAAAAACTCCCACCTGTCCAGTCCGAGAGAAATTTAACTCCTGAGAAGCACACCTTAGTTGAACATCAGATGCAACACTAATTTGCAGAGGTTCCCACAACATAGGAACAAAAGGGCTGACGTTATGTGTTGATAGCAGATCGTGTGTGAAAACTAAAGTTTTATACGGGGCTGTACGAAGACTAACTGAGGTCTGGAAAATGAGGAATTTTAAATGCTGGACAGTCTCTATACTCAGATTCCGCTGAAGACAATGCAAATACTTATAAGAGCCTGATAATAAAAACAGATTAAAAAAACTTAATCATCAAGGTGAAGCATTTAGTAATGAGGTTTGTACAGCTTTTCGGAAAACACTGACTGGAAGTCCCAACCGGCTAGAGGTAGGCCAGTGTCAGGAGGCATCCCGGACATGGGCATTAGCTTCCAGCACTGATGGTGCAGCCAGTGTCGATGATAAGAATTAAAACACAACTGCAACCCCCAGTCCTGGACAGGCTCAGGAAGCGGCTATCTGGAAAGAGTGGGAGGGGTCCAGGAGGCCAGCCCCCAGGTGATACATACGTTTGCACAACAGTGACGGCGAGCCACTGGAAGTCTTTTCCAGCTGTACTGCGCTGTAATTGTGGTCGCTTGCTCAGGACAGCATGCTGCTTTCACAAGTTGTCTCCTTCCTGAGGGATTTGCTCCTAGAAAAAGCCACCACCGCCTTCTTCACTGTGCCTTCTTCTTCTTCTTTTTCTTTTTTTTCCTGGAGCTTGTCTCTTCTGCAGAGAAGAGCTTTTAACACCTCCCTGGATAGTCAGTAAAACCCCAAGCATTAAGAAGGCCAGAAAATACACGTCCACTTCATTTCACTGAAAAAGAAAGGTCATGATCCTATCCCTTCTTTGGGTCATCCACCCTGAGTCTGCACACCACATTTGCTCAGCAGCAGTCTGGCTACCCTTGCACATCCAGCAAACCCTTAGCACTCCTTCCTCTTATTCAGGATTCCAACTTTTTGAGCGACAAGAAGATCCCTGACACAGAGGGATCCTTGCTGAGGTATGAGAGCAGTGACACAGGATGCAAGAAGAGCACAAATGATGTTTCTTTATCCTCTGCCAAGCCCAGGGCACGCTTGGTGCTGCCATTCTCCTCCTGGGTGCAGCAGCAAACGCTTCTTCGTCAGTTCTATGATCCAACACTGCCGCCCTTAAAAATTAAGTCACCTCAAAAGTTACATAAGTATTTGAAAATACTCAAGAAAACTCTCCAAACACTGCTAGTTACACTTTGCTTGTCATAAATGGAACATCAATCTGAGCCCCAGGACAGGCCAGAGACAAGAACCTGTGATTTCCAGCCAGGCCTGAATTCTCCCCAAATTCCACAGAGTACCAAAACAGGACAATCTTGGCAGGAGCCAAGGGCAGCCTCCTCTACCCTGAAGCAGGCCATGCCTGGAGTCCTTGGCATGAACCGAGGGCAGCATCTCCTGCCTGGAAGCAGTCATGAAGCACACCGAAACACCACTTCCACGTGGGTGGGCCACTGTTGCTTTGCCTCCCACAGATCTGTCCCCCCTTTTCCCCTGGGTGATGGAGCTGCCAAAGATTCCTCAAAGCCCATCTCTTTTGAGCAGTGAGAAGCCCCGGGCTTCTCTTCCTGCATTTATTCTCCAGACCAAGAAGTTACAGGAAGAGACATAGGTGGGGTTTTGAACATAGGTTCAGTTTTACAAGTTTTGCAATAGAAGCTGGTAACATTCAGTCAAAACAAGTCAGATGACACTCTGTTAGGCAATTAAGTGATCCACTATAACAAAGCCTTGATTTACCCGAAATTCCTTTTCCCTCTAGCAGCTTTTTAGTAACGTTGCCTATCAATTAGTCACTTGTCTGTCTTAGAATCAGCAGCCTTGC
Organism: Cynocephalus volans; assembly: GCF_027409185.1. Lineage (NCBI taxonomy): Eukaryota > Metazoa > Chordata > Mammalia > Dermoptera > Cynocephalidae > Cynocephalus > Cynocephalus volans. The sequence goes on from NW_026902375.1 coordinate 820,115, forward strand.
TGTGTTATGATTCTTTTCCTGCAACAGAGACTCGATGCCCGGGGGTTAAAATTCCTGTCCTTTGCAAGGTCAATATTTGAAACTGCAAGGCTTTTGGTGACTAAAGTCACCTATTACCCAAGAGCAGTAATAGGAAATTAATGTAATACATTAAAAAAGGTAATTGCCTTCCTTAACCACGAAGATGGCATTTTATAAAATTAGCTGCTTCTCTTAAAAGGCAACCTTCATTATCCTTTACCTACTCTTTAAAGACTATACAAACAGGAATAAGTAAATTATGGATAAAATGTTCTATAACTGGGAGAACTCAACGGCCAGTTGCCCACAGCTTACCTGCTGGTGTCCTGTGACACATATTGAAGCCTCCGTTGTACTTTGAGGAAAAATGTTCAAAACATGCCCAAAGTTCTACCCAGCAGCCGCCCCGGGAACCTGCATGCACTTCTGTCCCACTGCGAGTGGCAACCACATCGGCGGTGCTGGACTCGGGTCAGCCCTGCTGGAATGGCAGTGAAAGAGAAACTCATGTTTCAGCACAGCTAAGACGTAAACGTGCAAGTGCAATTTTTAGTGAACAGTGTCGCGTATACATTTACAGGCGGCCAAGGGATAACTCTGTGACCAAAGGAAAACAAAACCTATTCTAGAAAAACAGCAGCTCTGCCTTTCAGGGATGAGACAACCCTGCAAGCTGCTGAGCTCTCTGCTGGTCACCGGTGATGTCATCCCGGTAGCACTGACCCTGTCACCGCCAGAGGTGCCTCACCCAGTCCCCTCCCATCTGTCCGCTGGACTGGAGGGGCGCCATTCTGTCCACACAGCTTCCTTGAGCACCTGCACCCTTGGGGCCTGCTTGTTGGGAGGAAAGCTGTCACCCGCGGCAGCTGGCTTAAACCTTAGCAGCAGGAGGAACAGCTGCCCGTGGCCAGGCCACTGCCCCAGATGAAACTGTTGCTGCCGGGCCTGGCCATCTCTTCCCAACGGAAATAAGTTGTTTGGGGTTCAGCAGACTCTAGAATGAAGCGGGCCCCTTGGGCACAGGGAGCAACAGCACATCCTAGTGGGCTAATTTCCCCAAAGCTTGAAACTAGGTGTCTTGTCTCACTCCAAGGATGGCTGTGGCACTACAGCATCGCTGGACGCTGGGTGGCAGTAGAGGGCCTCACAGAAACCAGGCACAGACAATCTGGCCTCCAGCAAAGGAATGATGCTAATGCGCTCCTCTGGGTAGAATTTGCACAATAACCCACATGGAAGTCGCAGCAGGACAGGGATGAAAACTATGGGGCAAGAGGTCAAGTCTGCACAATCCCAACCAACCCCACCGATGCCCATGTCCAGTAACGGCACACACTGGATGGCTCCCCACAGGCAAAGGAACAGGTGAGACACACCCCTTCTCTGTACCTGGTGACGGATTCAGGGAAGTCAGGCTCCAGGCCCTCTCTCACTCCCACCGTGTCCTGAATCCTCACCATCAGCTACAGCTGCAAGGACTGTTTCTCTTCTGTGAACCTGCAAGCTAAGGGTCTGAAGCGACACAGTGGAGAAAGCATGCGAGGAAATTCTGCTCCACTTTTCCACCTCAGTGAGGCACGTGCACAATGTAGTTTCCCATCTCAACTGTTGCTTCGCTGTCAAGATTTCTTTTGGTGTGAGAGACCAAGGTGTCAGTAGCAAAAGAAAATGTTTTGCTTTTGCTCCCCTCAGTATGCTTCAACATTTCCAAGTGAATTTCACGTCACAAGGGGAGATGGGGATTGCCCTCAACTGGAATGTGGGTCACCTCCCAGCTGTGTGGTGATGTGTCTGGGGCCAAGGCCAGAGCTGCTGCTTTTCCAGATTTTCCAAGCCAGAAACAAGCACTGTTCACTTTAATAAGGTTAAGTTTAAACCGACATCCTTTTTTGGTGCCTAAACTGTTGACTACATACCCCAGCAAGACAGAAGCGTGTGAAAGCCGTCCATTCACACTCCCCTTCTCCCAGACGGCCACATGCGCATATCCCCAGAGCTGAAGGCACTGTGCAAAGCACGGTGCAGTATATGCGGCCAGTAACCGTGTGTTCTTCTCACTGAACACTTCCAGGGTTGCATCAAGTAAAAGTTGCCTCAACTTTCACTGAAGTAGATAAAAGCTGCAAAAACCCTTACTGATTTCCTAAGTTTACTTCTCTAAGTCCCAAAAGCTAAGACTATAACTACGTTAGCGTTCATGTATGACAAACAAATATTAAATAGTTTACACCTTTATACCAATTTATCTGTAGCTCGTGCAGGTCCAATTGGACCTGGCAGACATCTACAGAACATTTCATGCAACAACTAGAGAATACACATTTTTTCTCATCGGCACATGGAACATTCTCCAGGATAGACCACATGTTAGGTCACAAAACAGGTTTCAGCAAATTTTTCAAAGCTGACATCATTCCTAGTATCTTTTCTGACCACAATTGACTAGCACTGGAAATCAATTACAAGCGAATTTCTGGAAACTACTCCAGTGCATGAAAACTGAACAACAGGCTCCCGAATGACCTATGGGTCCAAGAAGAAATTAAAAAGGAAATCAAAAACGTTCTTGAAACTAATGAAAAAAGATGCATCCTACCAAAACCTGTGGGATACTGTAAAAGCAACAGCGACGAGGCAATATATTGCAATACATGCTCACATCAAAAGGATGGAGAAACTTCACGTAAATGACCGAACCGTACACCTCAAAGAACCACCACCACCACAACAATGCAATCATAAAAGTACTAGAGAGAAAGAAATAATTAACATCAGGGCAGAGTTCAATGAAATGGAGACCCCCAAAACGATACAAAGGATCAGCGAAACACAAAGTTGTTTTTTGAGAAGATAAATAAAATAGACAAACCATTAGCTTTGCCCACTCTCACCACACTCATTCAACATAGTACTGAAAGCCCTAACCAGAGCAATCAAGCAAGACAAAGAAATGAAGGGCATTCAGATTGGGAAGGACAAAGTCAAGTTGTCCCTGTTTGCAGATGACGCGATCTTATAGATAGAAAACCTAAAGGCTACCAGAACGCCCTTACGGCTGACTAACAATTTTAATAATTTTGCGGGGTACAAAATCAACACCCACAGATCAGGAGCATTTTTATACTCCGGCAATGAACTGGCAGAAAAAGAAATCAAGAAAGCAAGCCCATTTACAATAGTCACCCCCAAGATAAAATACCTAGGAACCAATTGAACCAAGGAGGTTAATGCAGATCTCTACAATGAGAACTACCAAACACCAGTGAGAGAAATTAAAGAGCACCCAAAAATAGTGGAATGACATACCAGGCTCTGGTACGGGAAGAATTAACATCGTGAAAATGTCCTTTCTACCCACAGCAGTCTACAAATTCAACGCAATCTCCGTCAAAATAGCAACAACTTTCTTCACAGAAATAGAAAAAGCAGTGCTAACATTCATATGGAATACGAAAAGATCCTGAATAGCCAAAGCAATTTTGAGCTTAAAAGCACCCCAAAAACAGAAAGGCTGGAGGCATAACACCACCCAATTTCAAATTCTATGACAAGGCTCAAAACAGCATGGTGATGGCATAGAAACAGACACTCAGATCAATGGAACAGGATAGAAAACCCAGGAATAATCAATTTGCCTACTTACAGCCAACCGATTTTTGACAAAGCAAACCAGAACATACGCTGTGGAAAAGACAGCCTCTTCAGGAAATAAACGGTGCCCGCAAAATTGGACAATCCACATGCAGAAGAATGAAACTGGACCAGCATCTCACCATATGCCAAAATCGACTCGAAATGGATTAAAGACCAGAATATAAGACCCCAAACCATTACATGACTGAAGGAAAACAGAGGGGAAACACTCCAGGAAGTAGGTGGGGGCAAAGGCTTTATGAATAAGACCCGAAACCCACAAGCAACAATATAAAAACTAAACAAATGAGCTAATGTCAAACTAAGAAGCTTCCACACAGCAAAGGAAACAATCAACAGAGCAGAAAGGCACCCTAAAAAAAGGGAGAAAATATGTGTAAACTATACGTCTGCCAAGGGCTTAATATCCAGAACATACCAAGAACTCAAACAGCTGTACAGTATGAAAACAAGTAATCCGATTTAAAACTGGGCAAACGAGATGAATAGACATTTTTCAAAGACATACAAATGGCCAACGGTACACGAAAAAATGCTCAGCATCACTAGTCATCAGAGAAATGCAAATCAAAACCACATTGAGATATCATGTCAACCCAGATAGACTGGCCATTGTTAAAAAGACCATTAATAAGAAATGCTACTGAGGATATGAGGAAAGGAGAACTCTTCTCCAATGTTGGTGGGACTGTAAATTAGCACAGTCACTATGGAAAACAGTAAAGAAGTTTCCTCCAATACAGATAGTACTACCATATGATCCAGCAGTTCCACTACTGGGTATATATCCAAAGAAATGGAAGTCATATGGAAGGGACACCTGCACTCCCATGTTCACTGCAGCTTTACTTACAATAGCCAAAATATAGAACCAACCTCAGTGCCCTTCGACAGATGACTGGATAAAAAAAATGTGATACACGTACACCATGGAATAATACTCAGTGATAAAGGAAAAGAATGAAATTCTGCCATCGGTAACAACCTGGATGAGTCTGGAGAAAATTATGTTGTGTGAAATAAGCCAGACAAGGGAAGATAAATATCACATGCTCTCACTTATAACTAGGTAGAAAGGAAGGAAGGAAGGAAGGAAGGAAGGAAGGAAGGAAGGAAGGAAGGAAGGAAGGAAGGAAGGAAGGAAGGAAGGAAGGAAGCAAAGGACTACAACAGTTCCTTGAACTTTCAGAAGGACAGAAGAAACCAATGGTTACTAGAGATGAGGGGATGGACGGAGGGAGGGAGTTGGGGGCGTGATGGGTCAGGCAAAGGGCATAAAGAAAAATCATGATTTGTAATAATGAATATGCTAATAAAAATAATTTAAAAAGTAAGACACTTTAAAACACAAAAAGAATGCCATTATTGACATTCCAGAAAATTCCAGCTATGTGGATAACATTAAAAACCAGCTGTCAAGCTAAATCCTTTATCAGTACAAATTTTGATATTTCTTCAAATTGGGAGGAGAATGTTGGTTTCGATGTACAATGTCTGGTCACTCCCAGCCTCATCTATTTGTCACTGACGACCCTGGGACAGACGGAAAAAAAAAAAAAAAAAACGGTTTCTGCAACTTTTAAAATACAGACACGCCCTCCACCACCAACTTTCAATGTCTACAAAACGTCCTTGGGTTCTAGTATTCTTGCACATGTTTGTTCTCTTACAGGAAATTTGCTCCTTAGGATTTCACTGCAATGTGCTTCTGGATCCCATGCCATGATTTATCTCTGAGGACCCCTGTTCCCCTGGATCCATTTCACCCCGTGCCTGGCCACCTGTGTGGCACACACACATAGGAGCAGGAGGACAAGGCTTTGAGACGGGGAACCCGCACAAGCAATTATCTGGGTTTAGGTCTGCAGGTTATTAAGGTTTTCCGTTTCAACTTCCACAGCTAGAACGAAAGTGTAGAAATCCGTTTTCTAGTTAAAATCTGTTCACATCCCAAGTGTTTTTTAAGTTACTTAACAAGCCTTTGGTAGTCCGAAATACCGGGAAGTGTGCCTGTAACTAGAAACACCAGAAACTTCCATTTCAAAATTGTCATAAACCAGGGATACTTTAGAAAAACCTTTTCAGCCCACTTCGTGCCTTGAGTAATGGTGGGTAAACAGTGGAAACCAAGAGAGGCAACATGGAAGCAAACGGATATAAAAGCACAAGGGAGACATCATGCTCTTGGGGAGAACTAAAATGCAAATTGTGTCTGTAAACGAAAGAAATTATACAGAAATCCCAGAAAAACAATTGACTGAAAATCACACGAACGATCCCATGTTCATCTCATCACCTTGAGAACACGAAGGATACTTTTGTACAGGCAGCACACCTCCTTAAAGCAGCAGCAGAGTGCTTCGTGCACAGCAAGGCCTAGTTCACTGAGCAGCTGGACCTGTGCCCACACCCAGAGGGCAGCACCAGCCACGTGGGTGCAGAGGAGGTTGTCCCGGTGAACTCCACAAGCGGCAGCAACGCTAGGCTCTACGCCACAGGACTTCTGACAACGGACACAGTCGCACAGACTGCAAGTGGACCCCACATCAGCCTCAAGACCTCCCCCACCCGAAAACATCTCCACAGCCAGCCAGGGAGGCAAAGGAAGGGTCTTCATGGCGTGCAGAGTTACAATGAATCTGTGTTCACGCTGCCCCCTCCCACTGTACCCGTCGAGACCCAGACGATGTGCCCTGCTACTACAAAGTCGAAGAGATGTTTGATGGGGGCAGAGCGGAAGAGGCACATTGAATTTGGATCATTTTACCCATGACCCTTCTCTCCTCCCAACCCTCTTTGCGAAAGATGACATTTCTGGGGAAACAGAAGGTGATCAGAAGCAAGTAGCTCAAATGTATGTCCCTTGTAAATTTCGGATATCCATCAATTTCAATTTTGAGATATAGAGAAGTGCTGGGAAGGTTAATTGGCCGTATCAGTGTCAGTGAAGAGCTGATGGAAGAAGTGCGAAAGGCCAAAGGAGAAAACCCATGAGTAGAGAAATTAGCCTTCGGCTAATCTTATCTTCTCTGCTTCCATATATCCCTGTCCGTCCTCAAAAGTTGAGTGAGGTAGGAGATGATAAGATTGAGATTAGGGCAAATTATTTCCCCATCTTTTCCTTTCTCCAGTGCACAGTCTCCTCAACCCGCACACTTGGAGTCTCAGGGTCAGCTCTCCAATACTGGTCGACACAGAGGAAAACCAACTGAACCAAAACGAATCCACCGAATTATCTCTGCTGTGCTTATTTATACCTTCCCGGGTTTTCTTTCCTTTACTGTTAAGTGCCTATAATCAACTTCCATCATTTTAGCAGAGTACTAAAGAGTGACTGCTCCCAACCCCTTCAGATAGGTGATGCTTATGTTTACATCTGCTTATCAGCTCTGTCAAAGTGCTGTTTCGTGGAGGTGCTGTAATTTGATGAACACATGAGACATGCTATTTGCTAGCAAGAAATTCTCAGCTCAAACAAGCTAAGGTGTATGGAGATTCAGTATAACACAGTAATTGGTTAACTCAGTTTACTTGGGACTCCATTTCTTAGGTCTTGGGCTGTTTACATAACCAAAAGGAGTGTGTGTGTGTGTGTGTGTGTGTGTGTGTGTGTGTGTACCACACTTGACCTAGCACCTACCTGCACAAGTACCCCCCTGCCAAGTGATGTGTTTAAAGGCCAACAAAAAGGAAAACACAGAACACATTTATAATCCTGAAAATCTAGGGCTACTTAACCTTTCTGCTGCTTAATTTTAAAGGCAAAAAATGTACTATGAGCAGCATAAATAAGAACTGATTTGAGCATAGTTTTATAATAGATAAAATGTACCTGATGGGTCTAATTCAAATTTCTAAAATCTAACTGTGCCGCATTAGTCTGAGATACAAGATCTAAAGCTGCATGATCTAATCTGAGAATTTACGGACCTGTTTGAAATACCTTCATTTGATTAATTTGAAATGGAGGCCAGGGTATGACCTCTAACAGTCTGATCTTTAATAACCGCTCAAGAGATGAGGCAGGAAGTCAGTCGCGCTTAGAATTCTATGCACTTTCCTCTAGTGAGCACACCCTGCGGTTCCACGCGTGCAAGCACACCCCTCGCTCACTGCGGGATCTACAGAGCAGCTGTACATGCCCTTCAAAACTCAAATGCGTGTTATGTGGGTGTGCGGTATAGGGGTAGGACATGAAAAAACTCCCACCTGTCCAGTCCGAGAGAAATTTAACTCCTGAGAAGCACACCTTAGTTGAACATCAGATGCAACACTAATTTGCAGAGGTTCCCACAACATAGGAACAAAAGGGCTGACGTTATGTGTTGATAGCAGATCGTGTGTGAAAACTAAAGTTTTATACGGGGCTGTACGAAGACTAACTGAGGTCTGGAAAATGAGGAATTTTAAATGCTGGACAGTCTCTATACTCAGATTCCGCTGAAGACAATGCAAATACTTATAAGAGCCTGATAATAAAAACAGATTAAAAAAACTTAATCATCAAGGTGAAGCATTTAGTAATGAGGTTTGTACAGCTTTTCGGAAAACACTGACTGGAAGTCCCAACCGGCTAGAGGTAGGCCAGTGTCAGGAGGCATCCCGGACATGGGCATTAGCTTCCAGCACTGATGGTGCAGCCAGTGTCGATGATAAGAATTAAAACACAACTGCAACCCCCAGTCCTGGACAGGCTCAGGAAGCGGCTATCTGGAAAGAGTGGGAGGGGTCCAGGAGGCCAGCCCCCAGGTGATACATACGTTTGCACAACAGTGACGGCGAGCCACTGGAAGTCTTTTCCAGCTGTACTGCGCTGTAATTGTGGTCGCTTGCTCAGGACAGCATGCTGCTTTCACAAGTTGTCTCCTTCCTGAGGGATTTGCTCCTAGAAAAAGCCACCACCGCCTTCTTCACTGTGCCTTCTTCTTCTTCTTTTTCTTTTTTTTCCTGGAGCTTGTCTCTTCTGCAGAGAAGAGCTTTTAACACCTCCCTGGATAGTCAGTAAAACCCCAAGCATTAAGAAGGCCAGAAAATACACGTCCACTTCATTTCACTGAAAAAGAAAGGTCATGATCCTATCCCTTCTTTGGGTCATCCACCCTGAGTCTGCACACCACATTTGCTCAGCAGCAGTCTGGCTACCCTTGCACATCCAGCAAACCCTTAGCACTCCTTCCTCTTATTCAGGATTCCAACTTTTTGAGCGACAAGAAGATCCCTGACACAGAGGGATCCTTGCTGAGGTATGAGAGCAGTGACACAGGATGCAAGAAGAGCACAAATGATGTTTCTTTATCCTCTGCCAAGCCCAGGGCACGCTTGGTGCTGCCATTCTCCTCCTGGGTGCAGCAGCAAACGCTTCTTCGTCAGTTCTATGATCCAACACTGCCGCCCTTAAAAATTAAGTCACCTCAAAAGTTACATAAGTATTTGAAAATACTCAAGAAAACTCTCCAAACACTGCTAGTTACACTTTGCTTGTCATAAATGGAACATCAATCTGAGCCCCAGGACAGGCCAGAGACAAGAACCTGTGATTTCCAGCCAGGCCTGAATTCTCCCCAAATTCCACAGAGTACCAAAACAGGACAATCTTGGCAGGAGCCAAGGGCAGCCTCCTCTACCCTGAAGCAGGCCATGCCTGGAGTCCTTGGCATGAACCGAGGGCAGCATCTCCTGCCTGGAAGCAGTCATGAAGCACACCGAAACACCACTTCCACGTGGGTGGGCCACTGTTGCTTTGCCTCCCACAGATCTGTCCCCCCTTTTCCCCTGGGTGATGGAGCTGCCAAAGATTCCTCAAAGCCCATCTCTTTTGAGCAGTGAGAAGCCCCGGGCTTCTCTTCCTGCATTTATTCTCCAGACCAAGAAGTTACAGGAAGAGACATAGGTGGGGTTTTGAACATAGGTTCAGTTTTACAAGTTTTGCAATAAAAGCTGGTAACATTCAGTCAAAACAAGTCAGATGACACTCTGTTAGGCAATTAAGTGATCCACTATAACAAAGCCTTGATTTACCCGAAATTCCTTTTCCCTCTAGCAGCTTTTTAGTAACGTTGCCTATCAATTAGTCACTTGTCTGTCTTAGAATCAGCAGCCTTGCTGTGTTATGATTCTTTTCCTGCAACAGAGACTCGATGCCCGGGGGTTAAAATTCCTGTCCTTCGCAAGGTCAATATTTGAAACTGCAAGGCTTTTGGTGACTAAAGTCACCTATTACCCAAGAGCAGTAATAGGAAATTAATGTAATACATTAAAAAAGGTAATTGCCTTCCTTAACCACGAAGATGGCATTTTATAAAATTAGCTGCTTCTCTTAAAAGGCAACCTTCATTATCCTTTACCTACTCTTTAAAGACTATACAAACAGGAATAAGTAAATTATGGATAAAATGTTCTATAACTGGGAGAACTCAACGGCCAGTTGCCCACAGCTTACCTGCTGGTGTCCTGTGACACATATTGAAGCCTCCGTTGTACTTTGAGGAAAAATGTTCCAAACATGCCCAAAGTTCTACCCAGCAGCCGCCCCGGGAACCTGCATGCACTTCTGTCCCACTGCGAGTGGCAACCACATCGGCGGTGCTGGACTCGGGTCAGCCCTGCTGGAATGGCAGTGAAAGAGAAACTCATGTTTCAGCACAGCTAAGACGTAAACGTGCAAGTGCAATTTTTAGTGAACAGTGTCGCTTATAAATTTACAGGCGGCCAAGGGATAACTCTGTGACCAAAGGAAAACAAAACCTATTCTAGAAAAACAGCAGCTCTGCCTTTCAGGGATGAGACAACCCTGCAAGCTGCTGAGCTCTCTGCTGGTCACCGGTGATGTCATCCCGGTAGCACTGACCCTGTCGCCGCCAGAGGTGCCTCACCCAGTCCCCTCCCATCTGTCCGCTGGACTGGAGGGGCGCCATTCTGTCCACACAGCTTCCTTGAGCACCTGCACCCTTGGGGCCTGCTTGTTGGGAGGAAAGCTGTCACCCGCGGCAGCTGGCTTAAACCTTAGCAGCAGGAGGAACAGCTGCCCGTGGCCAGGCCACTGCCCCAGATGAAACTGTTGCTGCCGGGCCTGGCCATCTCTTCCCAACGGAAATAAGTTGTTTGGGGTTCAGCAGACTCTAGAATGAAGCGGGCCCCTTGGGCACAGGGAGCAACAGCACATCCTAGTGGGCTAATTTCCCCAAAGCTTGAAACTAGGTGTCTTGTCTCACTCCAAGGATGGCTGTGGCACTACAGCATCGCTGGACGCTGGGTGGCAGTAGAGGGCCTCACAGAAACCAGGCACAGACAATCTGGCCTCCAGCAAAGGAATGATGCTAATGCGCTCCTCTGGGTAGAATTTGCACAATAACCCACATGGAAGTCGCAGCAGGACAGGGATGAAAACTATGGGGCAAGAGGTCAAGTCTGCACAATCCCAACCAACCCCACCGATGCCCATGTCCAGTAACCGCACACACTGGATGGCTCCCCACAGGCAAAGGAACAGGTGAGACACACCCTTTCTCTGTACCTGGTGACGGATTCAGGGAAGTCAGGCTCCAGGCCCTCTCTCACTCCCACCGTGTCCTGAATCCTCACCATCAGCTACAGCTGCAAGGACTGTTTCTCTTCTGTGAACCTGCAAGCTAAGGGTCTGAAGCGACACAGTGGAGAAAGCATGCGAGGAAATTCTGCTCTACTTTTCCACCTCAGTGAGGCACGTGCACAATGTAGTTTCCCATCTCAACTGTTGCTTCGCTGTCAAGATTTCTTTTGGTGTGAGAGACCAAGGTGTCGGTAGCAAAAGAAAATGTTTTGCTTTTGCTCCCCTCAGTATGCTTCAACATTTCCAAGTGAATTTCACGTCACAAGGGGAGATGGGGATTGCCCTCAACTGGAATGTGGGTCACCTCCCAGCTGTGTGGTGATGTGTCTGGGGCCAAGGCCAGAGCTGCTGCTTTTCCAGATTTTCCAAGCCAGAAACAAGCACTGTTCACTTTAATAAGGTTAAGTTTAAACCGACATCCTTTTTCGGTGCCTAAACTGTTGACTACTTACCCCAGCAAGACAGAAGCGTGTGAAAGCCGTCCATTCACACTCCCCTTCTCCCAGACGGTCACATGCGCATATCCCCAGAGCTGAAGGCACTGTGCAAAGCACGGTGCAGTATATGCGGCCAGTAACCGTGTGTTCTTCTCACTGAACACTTCCAGGGTTGCATCAAGTAAAAGTTGCCTCAACTTTCACTGAAGTAGATAAAAGCTGCAAAAACCCTTACTGATTTCCTAAGTTTACTTCTCTAAGTCCCAAAAGCTAAGACTATAACTACGTTAGCGTTCATGTATGACAAACAAATATTAAATAGTTTACACCTTTATACCAATTTATCTGTAGCTCGTGCAGGTCCAATTGGACCTGGCAGACATCTACAGAACATTTCATGCAACAACTAGAGAATACACATTTTTTCTCATCGGCACATGGAACATTCTCCAGGATAGACCACATGTTAGGTCACAAAACAGGTTTCAGCAAATTTTTCAAAGCTGACATCATTCCTAGTATCTTTTCTGACCACAATTGACTAGCACTGGAAATCAATTACAAGCGAATTTCTGGAAACTACTCCAGTGCATGAAAACTGAACAACAGGCTCCCGAATGACCTATGGGTCCAAGAAGCAATTAAAAAGGAAATCAAAAACGTTCTTGAAACTAATGAAAAAAGATGCATCCTACCAAAACCTGTGGGATACTGTAAAAGCAACAGCGACGAGGCAATATATTGCAATACATGCTCACATCAAAAGGATGGAGAAACTTCACGTAAATGACCGAACCGTACACCTCAAAGAACCACCACCACCACAACAATGCAATCATAAAAGTACTAGAGAGAAAGAAATAATTAACATCAGGGCAGAGTTCAATGAAATGGAGACCCCCAAAACGATACAAAGGATCAGCGAAACACAAAGTTGTTTTTTGAGAAGATAAATAAAATAGACAAACCATTAGCTTTGCCCACTCTCACCACACTCATTCAACATAGTATTGAAAGCCCTAACCAGAGCAATCAAGCAAGACAAAGAAATAAAGGGCATTCAGATTGGGAAGGACAAAGTCAAGTTGTCCCTGTTTGCAGATGACGCGATCTTATAGATAGAAAACCTAAAGGCTACCAGAACGCCCTTACGGCTGACTAACAATTTTAATAATTTTGCGGGGTACAAAATCAACACCCACAGGTCAGGAGCATTTTTATACTCCGATAATGAACTGGCAGAAAAAGAAATCAAGAAAGCAAGCCCATTTACATTAGTCACCCCCAAGATAAAATACCTAGGAACCAATTGAACCAAGGAGGTTAATGCAGATCTCTACAATGAGAACTACCAAACACCAGTGAGAGAAATTAAAGAGCACCCAAAAATAGTGGAATGACATACCAGGCTCTGGTACGGGAAGAATTAACGTCGTGAAAATGTCCTTTCTACCCACAGCAGTCTACAAATTCAACGCAATCTCCGTCAAAATAGCAACAACTTTCTTCACAGAAATAGAAAAAGCAGTGCTAACATTCATATGGAATACGAAAAGATCCTGAATAGCCAAAGCAATTTTGAGCTTAAAAGCACCCCAAAAACAGAAAGGCTGGAGGCATAACACCACCCAATTTCAAATTCTATGACAAGGCTCAAAACAGCATGGTGATGGCATAGAAACAGACACTCAGATCAATGGAACAGGATAGAAAACCCAGGAATAATCAATTTGCCTACTTACAGCCAACCGATTTTTGACAAAGCAAACCAGAACATACGCTGTGGAAAAGACAGCCTCTTCAGGAAATAAACGGTGCCCGCAAAATTGGACAATCCACATGCAGAAGAATGAAACTGGACCAGCATCTCACCATATGCCAAAATCGACTCGAAATGGATTAAAGACCAGAATATAAGACCCCAAACCATTACATGACTGAAGGAAAACAGAGGGGAAACACTCCAGGAAGTAGGTGGGGGCAAAGGCTTTATGAATAAGACCCGAAACCCACAAGCAACAATATAAAAACTAAACAAATGAGCTAATGTCAAACTAAGAAGCTTCCACACAGCAAAGGAAACAATCAACAGAGCAGAAAGGCACCCTAAAAGAAGGGAGAAAATATGTGTAAACTATACGTCTGCCAAGGGCTTAATATCCAGAACATACCAAGAACTCAAACAGCTGTACAGTATGAAAACAAGTAATCCGATTTAAAACTGGGCAAACGAGATGAATAGACATTTTTCAAAGACATACAAATGGCCAACGGTACACGAAAAAATGCTCAGCATCACTAGTCATCAGAGAAATGCAAATCAAAACCACATTGAGATATCATGTCAACCCAGATAGACTGGCCATTGTTAAAAAGACCATTAATAAGAAATGCTACTGAGGATATGAGGAAAGGAGAACTCTTCTCCAATGTTGGTGGGACTGTAAATTAGCACAGTCACTATGGAAAACAGTAAAGAAGTTTCCTCCAATACAGATAGTACTACCATATGATCCAGCAGTTCCACTACTGGGTATATATCCAAAGAAATGGAAGTCATATGGAAGGGACACCTGCACTCCCATGTTCACTGCAGCTTTACTTACAATAGCCAAAATATAGAACCAACCTCAGTGCCCTTCGACAGATGACTGGATAAAAAAAATGTGATACACGTACACCATGGAATAATACTCAGTGATAAAGGAAAAGAATGAAATTCTGCCATCGGTAACAACCTGGATGAGTCTGGAGAAAATTATGTTGTGTGAAATAAGCCAGACAAGGGAAGATAAATATCACATGTTCTCACTTATAACTAGGTAGAAAGGAAGGAAGGAAGGAAGGAAGGAAGGAAGGAAGGAAGGAAGGAAGGAAGCAAAGGACTACAACAGTTCCTTGAACTTTCAGAAGGACAGAAGAAACCAATGGTTACTAGAGATGAGGGGATGGACGGAGGGAGGGAGTTGGGGGCGTGATGGGTCAGGCAAAGGGCATAAAGAAAAATCATGATTTGTAATAATGAATATGCTAATAAAAATAATTTAAAAAGTAAGACACTTTAAAACACAAAAAGAATGCCATTATTGACATTCCAGAAAATTCCAGCTATGTGGATAACATTAAAAACCAGCTGTCAAGCTAAATCCTTTATCAGTACAAATTTTGATATTTCTTCAAATTGGGAGGAGAATGTTGGTTTCGATGTACAATGTCTGGTCACTCCCAGCCTCATCTATTTGTCACTGACGACCCTGGGACAGACGGAAAAAAAAAAAAAAGGTTTCTGCAACTTTTAAAATACAGACACGCCCTCCACCACCAACTTTCAATTTCTACAAAACGTCCTTGGGTTCTAGTATTCTTGCACATGTTTGTTCTCTTACAGGAAATTTGCTCCTTAGGATTTCACTGCAATGTGCTTCTGAATCCCATGCCATGATTTATCTCTGAGGACCCCTGTTTCCCTGGATCCATTTCACCCCGTGCCTGGCCACCTGTGTGGCACACACACATAGGAGCAGGAGGACAAGGCTTTGAGATGGGGAACCCGCACAAGCAATTATCTGGGTTTAGGTCTGCAGGTTATTAAGGTTTTCCGTTTCAACTTCCACAGCTAGAACGAAAGTGTAGAAATCCGTTTTCTAGTTAAAATCTGTTCACATCCCAAGTGTTTTTTAAGTTACTTAACAAGCCTTTGGTAGTCCGAAATACCGGGAAGTGTGCCTGTAACTAGAAACACCAGAAACTTCCATTTCAAAATTGTCATAAACCAGGGATACTTTAGAAAAACCTTTTCAGCCCACTTCGTGCCTTGAGTAATGGTGGGTAAACAGTGGAAACCAAGAGAGGCAACATGGAAGCAAACGGATATAAAAGCACAAGGGAGACATCATGCTCTTGGGGAGAACTAAAATGCAAATTGTGTCTGTAAACGAAAGAAATTATACAGAAATCCCAGAAAAACAATTGACTGAAAATCACACGAATGATCCCATGTTCATCTCATCACCTTGAGAACACGAAGGATACTTTTGTACAGGCAGCACACCTCCTTAAAGCAGCAGCAGAGTGCTTCGTGCACAGCAAGGCCTAGTTCACTGAGCAGCTGGACCTGTGCCCACACCCAGAGGGCAGCACCAGCCACGTGGGTGCAGAGGAGGTTGTCCCGGTGAACTCCACAAGCGGCAGCAACGCTAGGCTCTACGCCACAAGACTTCTGACAACGGACACAGTCGCACAGACTGCAAGTGGACCCCACATCAGCCTCAAGACCTCCCCCACCCGAAAACATCTCCACAGCCAGCCAGGGAGGCAAAGGAAGGGTCTTCATGGCGTGCAGAGTTACAATGAATCTGTGTTCACGCTGCCCCCTCCCACTGTACCCGTCGAGACCCAGACGATGTGCCCTGCTACCACAAAGCTGAAGAGATGTTTGATGGGGGCAGAGCGGAAGAGGCACATTGAATTTGGATCATTTTACCCATGACCCTTCTCTCCTCCCAACCCTCTTTGCGAAAGATGACATTTCTGGGGAAACAGAAGGTGATCAGAAGCAAGTAGCTCAAATGTATGTCCCTTGTAAATTTCGGATATCCATCAATTTCAATTTTGAGATATAGAGAAGTGCTGGGAAGGTTAATTGGCCCTATCAGTGTCAGTGAAGAGCTGATGGAAGAAGTGCGAAAGGCCAAAGGAGAAAACCCATGAGTAGAGAAATTAGCCTTCGGCTAATCTTATCTTCTCTGCTTCCATATATCCCTGTCCATCCTCAAAAGTTGAGTGAGGTAGGAGATGATAAGATTGAGATTAGGGCAAATTATTTCCCCATCTTTTCCTTTCTCCAGTGCACAGTCTCCTCAACCCGCACACTTGGAGTCTCAGGGTCAGCTCTCCAATACTGGTCGACACAGAGGAAAACCAACTGAACCAAAACGAATCCACCGAATTATCTCTGCTGTGCTTATTTATACCTTCCCGGGTTTTCTTTCCTTTACTGTTAAGTGCCTATAATCAACTTCCATCATTTTAGCAGAGTACTAAAGAGTGACTGCTCCCAACCCATTCAGATAGGTGATGCTTATGTTTACATCTGCTTATCAGCTCTGTCAAAGTGCTGTTTCGTGGAGGTGCTGTAATTTGATGAACACATGAGACATGCTATTTGCTAGCAAGAAATTCTCAGCTCAAACAAGCTAAGGTGTATGGAGATTCAGTATAACACAGTAATTGGTTAACTCAGTTTACTTGGGACTCCATTTCTTAGGTCTTGGGCTGTTTACATAACCAAAAGGAGTGTGTGTGTGTGTGTGTGTGTGTGTGTGTGTGTGTGTGTACCACACTTGACCTAGCACCTACCTGCACAAGTACCCCCCTGCCAAGTGATGTGTTTAAAGGCCAACAAAAAGGAAAACACAGAACACATTTATAATCCTGAAAATCTAGGGCTACTTAACCTTTCTGCTGCTTAATTTTAAAGGCAAAAAATGTACTATGAGCAGCATAAATAAGAACTGATTTGAGCATAGTTTTATAATAGATAAAATGTACCTGATGGGTCTAATTCAAATTTCTAAAATCTAACTGTGCCGCATTAGTCTGAGATACAAGATCTAAAGCTGCATGATCTAATCTGAGAATTTACGGACCTGTTTGAAATACCTTCATTTGATTAATTTGAAATGGAGGCCAGGGTATGACCTCTAACAGTCTGATCTTTAATAACCGCTCAAGAGATGAGGCAGGAAGTCAGTCGCGCTTAGAATTCTATGCACTTTCCTCTAGTGAGCACACCCTGCGGTTCCACGCGTGCAAGCACACCCCTCGCTCACTGCGGGATCTACAGAGCAGCTGTACATGCCCTTCAAAACTCAAATGCGTGTTATGTGGGTGTGCGGTATAGGGGTAGGACATGAAAAAACTCCCACCTGTCCAGTCCGAGAGAAATTTAACTCCTGAGAAGCACACCTTAGTTGAACATCAGATGCAACACTAATTTGCAGAGGTTCCCACAACATAGGAACAAAAGGGCTGACGTTATGTGTTGATAGCAGATCGTGTGTGAAAACTAAAGTTTTATACGGGGCTGTACGAAGACTAACTGAGGTCTGGAAAATGAGGAATTTTAAATGCTGGACAGTCTCTATACTCAGATTCCGCTGAAGACAATGCAAATACTTATAAGAGCCTGATAATAAAAACAGATTAAAAAAACTTAATCATCAAGGTGAAGCATTTAGTAATGAGGTTTGTACAGCTTTTCGGAAAACACTGACTGGAAGTCCCAACCGGCTAGAGGTAGGCCAGTGTCAGGAGGCATCCCGGACATGGGCATTAGCTTCCAGCACTGATGGTGCAGCCAGTGTCGATGATAAGAATTAAAACACAACTGCAACCCCCAGTCCTGGACAGGCTCAGGAAGCGGCTATCTGGAAAGAGTGGGAGGGGTCCAGGAGGCCAGCCCCCAGGTGATACATACGTTTGCACAACAGTGACGGCGAGCCACTGGAAGTCTTTTCCAGCTGTACTGCGCTGTAATTGTGGTCGCTTGCTCAGGACAGCATGCTGCTTTCACAAGTTGTCTCCTTCCTGAGGGATTTGCTCCTAGAAAAAGCCACCACCGCCTTCTTCACTGTGCCTTCTTCTTCTTCTTTTTCTTTTTTTTCCTGGAGCTTGTCTCTTCTGCAGAGAAGAGCTTTTAACACCTCCCTGGATAGTCAGTAAAACCCCAAGCATTAAGAAGGCCAGAAAATACACGTCCACTTCATTTCACTGAAAAAGAAAGGTCATGATCCTATCCCTTCTTTGGGTCATCCACCCTGAGTCTGCACACCACATTTGCTCAGCAGCAGTCTGGCTACCCTTGCACATCCAGCAAACCCTTAGCACTCCTTCCTCTTATTCAGGATTCCAACTTTTTGAGCGACAAGAAGATCCCTGACACAGAGGGATCCTTGCTGAGGTATGAGAGCAGTGACACAGGATGCAAGAAGAGCACAAATGATGTTTCTTTATCTTCTGCCAAGCCCAGGGCACGCTTGGTGCTGCCATTCTCCTCCTGGGTGCAGCAGCAAACGCTTCTTCGTCAGTTCTATGATCCAACACTGCCGCCCTTAAAAATTAAGTCACCTCAAAAGTTACATAAGTATTTGAAAATACTCAAGAAAACTCTCCAAACACTGCTAGTTACACTTTGCTTGTCATAAATGGAACATCAATCTGAGCCCCAGGACAGGCCAGAGACAAGAACCTGTGATTTCCAGCCAGGCCTGAATTCTCCCCAAATTCCACAGAGTACCAAAACAGGACAATCTTGGCAGGAGCCAAGGGCAGCCTCCTCTACCCTGAAGCAGGCCATGCCTGGAGTCCTTGGCATGAACCGAGGGCAGCATCTCCTGCCTGGAAGCAGTCATGAAGCACACCGAAACACCACTTCCACGTGGGTGGGCCACTGTTGCTTTGCCTCCCACAGATCTGTCCCCCCTTTTCCCCTGGGTGATGGAGCTGCCAAAGATTCCTCAAAGCCCATCTCTTTTGAGCAGTGAGAAGCCCCGGGCTTCTCTTCCTGCATTTATTCTCCAGACCAAGAAGTTACAGGAAGAGACATAGGTGGGGTTTTGAACATAGGTTCAGTTTTACAAGTTTTGCAATAGAAGCTGGTAACATTCAGTCAAAACAAGTCAGATGACACTCTGTTAGGCAATTAAGTGATCCACTATAACAAAGCCTTGATTTACCCGAAATTCCTTTTCCCTCTAGCAGCTTTTTAGTAACGTTGCCTATCAATTAGTCACTTGTCTGTCTTAGAATCAGCAGCCTTGCTGTGTTATGATTCTTTTCCTGCAACAGAGACTCGATGCCCGGGGGTTAAAATTCCTGTCCTTCGCAAGGTCAATATTTGAAACTGCAAGGCTTTTGGTGACTAAAGTCACCTATTACCCAAGAGCAGTAATAGGAAATTAATGTAATACATTAAAAAAGGTAATTGCCTTCCTTAACCACGAAGATGGCATTTTATAAAATTAGCTGCTTCTCTTAAAAGGCAACCTTCATTATCCTTTACCTACTCTTTAAAGACTATACAAACAGGAATAAGTAAATTATGGATAAAATGTTCTATAACTGGGAGAACTCAACGGCCAGTTGCCCACAGCTTACCTGCTGGTGTCCTGTGACACATATTGAAGCCTCCGTTGTACTTTGAGGAAAAATGTTCCAAACATGCCCAAAGTTCTACCCAGCAGCCGCCCCGGGAACCTGCATGCACTTCTGTCCCACTGCGAGTGGCAACCACATCGGCGGTGCTGGACTCGGGTCAGCCCTGCTGGAATGGCAGTGAAAGAGAAACTCATGTTTCAGCACAGCTAAGACGTAAACGTGCAAGTGCAATTTTTAGTGAACAGTGTCGCTTATAAATTTACAGGCGGCCAAGGGATAACTCTGTGACCAAAGGAAAACAAAACCTATTCTAGAAAAACAGCAGCTCTGCCTTTCAGGGATGAGACAACCCTGCAAGCTGCTGAGCTCTCTGCTGGTCACCGGTGATGTCATCCCGGTAGCACTGACCCTGTCGCCGCCAGAGGTGCCTCACCCAGTCCCCTCCCATCTGTCCGCTGGACTGGAGGGGCGCCATTCTGTCCACACAGCTTCCTTGAGCACCTGCACCCTTGGGGCCTGCTTGTTGGGAGGAAAGCTGTCACCCGCGGCAGCTGGCTTAAACCTTAGCAGCAGGAGGAACAGCTGCCCGTGGCCAGGCCACTGCCCCAGATGAAACTGTTGCTGCCGGGCCTGGCCATCTCTTCCCAACGGAAATAAGTTGTTTGGGGTTCAGCAGACTCTAGAATGAAGCGGGCCCCTTGGGCACAGGGAGCAACAGCACATCCTAGTGGGCTAATTTCCCCAAAGCTTGAAACTAGGTGTCTTGTCTCACTCCAAGGATGGCTGTGGCACTACAGCATCGCTGGACGCTGGGTGGCAGTAGAGGGCCTCACAGAAACCAGGCACAGACAATCTGGCCTCCAGCAAAGGAATGATGCTAATGCGCTCCTCTGGGTAGAATTTGCACAATAACCCACATGGAAGTCGCAGCAGGACAGGGATGAAAACTATGGGGCAAGAGGTCAAGTCTGCACAATCCCAACCAACCCCACCGATGCCCATGTCCAGTAACGGCACACACTGGATGGCTCCCCACAGGCAAAGGAACAGGTGAGACACACCCCTTCTCTGTACCTGGTGACGGATTCAGGGAAGTCAGGCTCCAGGCCCTCTCTCACTCCCACCGTGTCCTGAATCCTCACCATCAGCTACAGCTGCAAGGACTGTTTCTCTTCTGTGAACCTGCAAGCTAAGGGTCTGAAGCGACACAGTGGAGAAAGCATGCGAGGAAATTCTGCTCCACTTTTCCACCTCAGTGAGGCACGTGCACAATGTAGTTTCCCATCTCAACTGTTGCTTCGCTGTCAAGATTTCTTTTGGTGTGAGAGACCAAGGTGTCGGTAGCAAAAGAAAATGTTTTGCTTTTGCTCCCCTCAGTATGCTTCAACATTTCCAAGTGAATTTCACGTCACAAGGGGAGATGGGGATTGCCCTCAACTGGAATGTGGGTCACCTCCCAGCTGTGTGGTGATGTGTCTGGGGCCAAGGCCAGAGCTGCTGCTTTTCCAGATTTTCCAAGCCAGAAACAAGCACTGTTCACTTTAATAAGGTTAAGTTTAAACCGACATCCTTTTTCGGTGCCTAAACTGTTGACTACTTACCCCAGCAAGACAGAAGCGTGTGAAAGCCGTCCATTCACACTCCCCTTCTCCCAGACGGTCACATGCGCATATCCCCAGAGCTGAAGGCACTGTGCAAAGCACGGTGCAGTATATGCGGCCAGTAACCGTGTGTTCTTCTCACTGAACACTTCCAGGGTTGCATCAAGTAAAAGTTGCCTCAACTTTCACTGAAGTAGATAAAAGCTGCAAAAACCCTTACTGATTTCCTAAGTTTACTTCTCTAAGTCCCAAAAGCTAAGACTATAACTACGTTAGCGTTCATGTATGACAAACAAATATTAAATAGTTTACACCTTTATACCAATTTATCTGTAGCTCGTGCAGGTCCAATTGGACCTGGCAGACATCTACAGAACATTTCATGCAACAACTAGAGAATACACATTTTTTCTCATCGGCACATGGAACATTCTCCAGGATAGACCACATGTTAGGTCACAAAACAGGTTTCAGCAAATTTTTCAAAGCTGACATCATTCCTAGTATCTTTTCTGACCACAATTGACTAGCACTGGAAATCAATTACAAGCGAATTTCTGGAAACTACTCCAGTGCATGAAAACTGAACAACAGGCTCCCGAATGACCTATGGGTCCAAGAAGCAATTAAAAAGGAAATCAAAAACGTTCTTGAAACTAATGAAAAAAGATGCATCCTACCAAAACCTGTGGGATACTGTAAAAGCAACAGCGACGAGGCAATATATTGCAATACATGCTCACATCAAAAGGATGGAGAAACTTCACGTAAATGACCGAACCGTACACCTCAAAGAACCACCACCACCACAACAATGCAATCATAAAAGTACTAGAGAGAAAGAAATAATTAACATCAGGGCAGAGTTCAATGAAATGGAGACCCCCAAAACGATACAAAGGATCAGCGAAACACAAAGTTGTTTTTTGAGAAGATAAATAAAATAGACAAACCATTAGCTTTGCCCACTCTCACCACACTCATTCAACATAGTATTGAAAGCCCTAACCAGAGCAATCAAGCAAGACAAAGAAATAAAGGGCATTCAGATTGGGAAGGACAAAGTCAAGTTGTCCCTGTTTGCAGATGACGCGATCTTATAGATAGAAAACCTAAAGGCTACCAGAACGCCCTTACGGCTGACTAACAATTTTAATAATTCTGCGGGGTACAAAATCAACACCCACAGGTCAGGAGCATTTTTATACTCCGATAATGAACTGGCAGAAAAAGAAATCAAGAAAGCAAGCCCATTTACATTAGTCACCCCCAAGATAAAATACCTAGGAACCAATTGAACCAAGGAGGTTAATGCAGATCTCTACAATGAGAACTACCAAACACCAGTGAGAGAAATTAAAGAGCACCCAAAAATAGTGGAATGACATACCAGGCTCTGGTACGGGAAGAATTAACATCGTGAAAATGTCCTTTCTACCCACAGCAGTCTACAAATTCAACGCAATCTCCGTCAAAATAGCAACAACTTTCTTCACAGAAATAGAAAAAGCAGTGCTAACATTCATATGGAATACGAAAAGATCCTGAATAGCCAAAGCAATTTTGAGCTTAAAAGCACCCCAAAAACAGAAAGGCTGGAGGCATAACACCACCCAATTTCAAATTCTATGACAAGGCTCAAAACAGCATGGTGATGGCATAGAAACAGACACTCAGATCAATGGAACAGGATAGAAAACCCAGGAATAATCAATTTGCCTACTTACAGCCAACCGATTTTTGACAAAGCAAACCAGAACATACGCTGTGGAAAAGACAGCCTCTTCAGGAAATAAACGGTGCCCGCAAAATTGGACAATCCACATGCAGAAGAATGAAACTGGACCAGCATCTCACCATATGCCAAAATCGACTCGAAATGGATTAAAGACCAGAATATAAGACCCCAAACCATTACATGACTGAAGGAAAACAGAGGGGAAACACTCCAGGAAGTAGGTGGGGGCAAAGGCTTTATGAATAAGACCCGAAACCCACAAGCAACAATATAAAAACTAAACAAATGAGCTAATGTCAAACTAAGAAGCTTCCACACAGCAAAGGAAACAATCAACAGAGCAGAAAGGCACCCTAAAAAAAGGGAGAAAATATGTGTAAACTATACGTCTGCCAAGGGCTTAATATCCAGAACATACCAAGAACTCAAACAGCTGTACAGTATGAAAACAAGTAATCCGATTTAAAACTGGGCAAACGAGATGAATAGACATTTTTCAAAGACATACAAATGGCCAACGGTACACGAAAAAATGCTCAGCATCACTAGTCATCAGAGAAATGCAAATCAAAACCACATTGAGATATCATGTCAACCCAGATAGACTGGCCATTGTTAAAAAGACCATTAATAAGAAATGCTACTGAGGATATGAGGAAAGGAGAACTCTTCTCCAATGTTGGTGGGACTGTAAATTAGCACAGCCACTATGGAAAACAGTAAAGAAGTTTCCTCCAATACAGATAGTACTACCATATGATCCAGCAGTTCCACTACTGGGTATATATCCAAAGAAATGGAAGTCATATGGAAGGGACACCTGCACTCCCATGTTCACTGCAGCTTTACTTACAATAGCCAAAATATAGAACCAACCTCAGTGCCCTTCGACAGATGACTGGATAAAAAAAATGTGATACACGTACACCATGGAATAATACTCAGTGATAAAGGAAAAGAATGAAATTCTGCCATCGGTAACAACCTGGATGAGTCTGGAGAAAATTATGTTGTGTGAAATAAGCCAGACAAGGGAAGATAAATATCACATGCTCTCACTTATAACTAGGTAGAAAGGAAGGAAGGAAGGAAGGAAGGAAGGAAGGAAGGAAGGAAGGAAGGAAGGAAGGAAGGAAGGAAGGAAGGAAGGAAGGAAGGAAGGAAGGAAGGAAGCAAAGGACTACAACAGTTCCTTGAACTTTCAGAAGGACAGAAGAAACCAATGGTTACTAGAGATGAGGGGATGGACGGAGGAGGGAGTTGGGGGCGTGATGGGTCAGGCAAAGGGCATAAAGAAAAATCATGATTTGTAATAATGAATATGCTAATAAAAATAATTTAAAAAGTAAGACACTTTAAAACACAAAAAGAATGCCATTATTGACATTCCAGAAAATTCCAGCTATGTGGATAACATTAAAAACCAGCTGTCAAGCTAAATCCTTTATCAGTACAAATTTTGATATTTCTTCAAATTGGGAGGAGAATGTTGGTTTCGATGTACAATGTCTGGTCACTCCCAGCCTCATCTATTTGTCACTGACGACCCTGGGACAGACGGAAAAAAAAAAAAAAAAACGGTTTCTACAACTTTTAAAATACAGACACGCCCTCCACCACCAACTTTCAATTTCTACAAAACGTCCTTGGGTTCTAGTATTCTTGCACATGTTTGTTCTCTTACAGGAAATTTGCTCCTTAGGATTTCACTGCAATGTGCTTCTGGATCCCATGCCATGATTTATCTCTGAGGACCCCTGTTCCCCTGGATCCATTTCACCCCGTGCCTGGCCACCTGTGTGGCACACACACATAGGAGCAGGAGGACAAGGCTTTGAGATGGGGAACCCGCACAAGCAATTATCTGGGTTTAGGTCTGCAGGTTATTAAGGTTTTCCGTTTCAACTTCCACAGCTAGAACGAAAGTGTAGAAATCCGTTTTCTAGTTAAAATCTGTTCACATCCCAAGTGTTTTTTAAGTTACTTAACAAGCCTTTGGTAGTCCGAAATACCGGGAAGTGTGCCTGTAACTAGAAACACCAGAAACTTCCATTTCAAAATTGTCATAAACCAGGGATACTTTAGAAAAACCTTTTCAGCCCACTTCGTGCCTTGAGTAATGGTGGGTAAACAGTGGAAACCAAGAGAGGCAACACGGAAGCAAACGGATATAAAAGCACAAGGGAGACATCATGCTCTTGGGGAGAACTAAAATGCAAATTGTGTCTGTAAACGAAAGAAATTATACAGAAATCCCAGAAAAACAATTGACTGAAAATCACACGAACGATCTCACGTTCATCGCATCACCTTGAGAACACGAAGGACACTTTTGTACAGGCAGCACACCTCCTTAAAGCAGCAGCAGAGTGCTTCGTGCACAGCAAGGCCTAGTTCACTGAGCAGCTGGACCTGTGCCCACACCCAGAGGGCAGCACCAGCCAGGCGGGAGCAGAGGAGGTTGTCCCGGTCAACTCCGCAAGCGGCAGCAACGCTCGGCTCTACGCCACAGGACTTCTGACAACGGACACAGTCGCACAGACTGCAAGTGGACCCCACATCAGCCTCAAGACCTCCCCCACCCGAAAACAGCTCCACAGCCAGCCAGGGAGGCAAAGGAAGGGTCTTCATGGCGTGCAGAGTTACAATGAATCTGTGTTCACGCTGCCCCCTCCCACTGTACCCGTCGAGACCCAGACGATGTGCCCTGCTACCACAAAGCTGAAGAGATGTTTGATGGGGGCAGAGCGGAAGAGGCACATTGAATTTGGATCATTTTACCCATGACCCTTCTCTCCTCCCAACCCTCTTTGCGAAAGATGACATTTCTGGGGAAACAGAAGGTGATCAGAAGCAAGTAGCTCAAATGTATGTCCCTTGTAAATTTCGGATATCCATCAATTTCAATTTTGAGATATAGAGAAGTGCTGGGAAGGTTAATTGGCCCTATCAGTGTCAGTGAAGAGCTGATGGAAGAAGTGCGAAAGGCCAAAGGAGAAAACCCATGAGTAGAGAAATTAGCCTTCGGCTAATCTTATCTTCTCGGCTTCCATATATCCCTGTCCATCCTCAAAAGTTGAGTGAGGTAGGAGATGATAAGATTGAGATTAGGGCAAATTATTTCCCCATCTTTTCCTTTCTCCAGTGCACAGTCTCCTCAACCCGCACACTTGGAGTCTCAGGGTCAGCTCTCCAATACTGGTCGACACAGAGGAAAACCAACTGAACCAAAACGAATCCACCGAATTATCTCTGCTGTGCTTATTTATACCTTCCCGGGTTTTCTTTCCTTTAATGTTAAGTGCCTATAATCAACTTCCATCATTTTAGCAGAGTACTAAAGAGTGACTGCTCCCAACCCATTCAGATAGGTGATGCTTATGTTTACATCTGCTTATCAGCTCTGTCAAAGTGCTGTTTCGTGGAGGTGCTGTAATTTGATGAACACATGAGACATGCTATTTGCTAGCAAGAAATTCTCAGCTCAAACAAGCTAAGGTGTATGGAGATTCAGTATAACACAGTAATTGGTTAACTCAGTTTACTTGGGACTCCATTTCTTAGGTCTTGGGCTGTTTACATAACCAAAAGGAGTGTGTGTGTGTGTGTGTGTGTGTGTGTGTGTGTGTACCACACTTGACCTAGCACCTACCTGCACAAGTACCCCCCTGCCAAGTGATGTGTTTAAAGGCCAACAAAAAGGAAAACACAGAACACATTTATAATCCTGAAAATCTAGGGCTACTTAACCTTTCTGCTGCTTAATTTTAAAGGCAAAAAATGTACTATGAGCAGCATAAATAAGAACTGATTTGAGCATAGTTTTATAATAGATAAAATGTACCTGATGGGTCTAATTCAAATTTCTAAAATCTAACTGTGCCGCATTAGTCTGAGATACAAGATCTAAAGCTGCATGATCTAATCTGAGAATTTACGGACCTGTTTGAAATACCTTCATTTGATTAATTTGAAATGGAGGCCAGGGTATGACCTCTAACAGTCTGATCTTTAATAACCGCTCAAGAGATGAGGCAGGAAGTCAGTCGCGCTTAGAATTCTATGCACTTTCCTCTAGTGAGCACACCCTGCGGTTCCACGCGTGCAAGCACACCCCTCGCTCACTGCGGGATCTACAGAGCAGCTGTACATGCCCTTCAAAACTCAAATGCGTGTTATGTGGGTGTGCGGTATAGGGGTAGGACATGAAAAAACTCCCACCTGTCCAGTCCGAGAGAAATTTAACTCCTGAGAAGCACACCTTAGTTGAACATCAGATGCAACACTAATTTGCAGAGGTTCCCACAACATAGGAACAAAAGGGCTGACGTTATGTGTTGATAGCAGATCGTGTGTGAAAACTAAAGTTTTATACGGGGCTGTACGAAGACTAACTGAGGTCTGGAAAATGAGGAATTTTAAATGCTGGACAGTCTCTATACTCAGATTCCGCTGAAGACAATGCAAATACTTATAAGAGCCTGATAATAAAAACAGATTAAAAAAACTTAATCATCAAGGTGAAGCATTTAGTAATGAGGTTTGTACAGCTTTTCGGAAAACACTGACTGGAAGTCCCAACCGGCTAGAGGTAGGCCAGTGTCAGGAGGCATCCCGGACATGGGCATTAGCTTCCAGCACTGATGGTGCAGCCAGTGTCGATGATAAGAATTAAAACACAACTGCAACCCCCAGTCCTGGACAGGCTCAGGAAGCGGCTATCTGGAAAGAGTGGGAGGGGTCCAGGAGGCCAGCCCCCAGGTGATACATACGTTTGCACAACAGTGACGGCGAGCCACTGGAAGTCTTTTCCAGCTGTACTGCGCTGTAATTGTGGTCGCTTGCTCAGGACAGCATGCTGCTTTCACAAGTTGTCTCCTTCCTGAGGGATTTGCTCCTAGAAAAAGCCACCACCGCCTTCTTCACTGTGCCTTCTTCTTCTTCTTTTTCTTTTTTTTCCTGGAGCTTGTCTCTTCTGCAGAGAAGAGCTTTTAACACCTCCCTGGATAGTCAGTAAAACCCCAAGCATTAAGAAGGCCAGAAAATACACGTCCACTTCATTTCACTGAAAAAGAAAGGTCATGATCCTATCCCTTCTTTGGGTCATCCACCCTGAGTCTGCACACCACATTTGCTCAGCAGCAGTCTGGCTACCCTTGCACATCCAGCAAACCCTTAGCACTCCTTCCTCTTATTCAGGATTCCAACTTTTTGAGCGACAAGAAGATCCCTGACACAGAGGGATCCTTGCTGAGGTATGAGAGCAGTGACACAGGATGCAAGAAGAGCACAAATGATGTTTCTTTATCCTCTGCCAAGCCCAGGGCACGCTTGGTGCTGCCATTCTCCTCCTGGGTGCAGCAGCAAACGCTTCTTCGTCAGTTCTATGATCCAACACTGCCGCCCTTAAAAATTAAGTCACCTCAAAAGTTACATAAGTATTTGAAAATACTCAAGAAAACTCTCCAAACACTGCTAGTTACACTTTGCTTGTCATAAATGGAACATCAATCTGAGCCCCAGGACAGGCCAGAGACAAGAACCTGTGATTTCCAGCCAGGCCTGAATTCTCCCCAAATTCCACAGAGTACCAAAACAGGACAATCTTGGCAGGAGCCAAGGGCAGCCTCCTCTACCCTGAAGCAGGCCATGCCTGGAGTCCTTGGCATGAACCGAGGGCAGCATCTCCTGCCTGGAAGCAGTCATGAAGCACACCGAAACACCACTTCCACGTGGGTGGGCCACTGTTGCTTTGCCTCCCACAGATCTGTCCCCCCTTTTCCCCTGGGTGATGGAGCTGCCAAAGATTCCTCAAAGCCCATCTCTTTTGAGCAGTGAGAAGCCCCGGGCTTCTCTTCCTGCATTTATTCTCCAGACCAAGAAGTTACAGGAAGAGACATAGGTGGGGTTTTGAACATAGGTTCAGTTTTACAAGTTTTGCAATAGAAGCTGGTAACATTCAGTCAAAACAAGTCAGATGACACTCTGTTAGGCAATTAAGTGATCCACTATAACAAAGCCTTGATTTACCCGAAATTCCTTTTCCCTCTAGCAGCTTTTTAGTAACGTTGCCTATCAATTAGTCACTTGTCTGTCTTAGAATCAGCAGCCTTGCTGTGTTATGATTCTTTTCCTGCAACAGAGACTCGATGCCCGGGGGTTAAAATTCCTGTCCTTTGCAAGGTCAATATTTGAAACTGCAAGGCTTTTGGTGACTAAAGTCACCTATTACCCAAGAGCAGTAATAGGAAATTAATGTAATACATTAAAAAAGGTAATTGCCTTCCTTAACCACGAAGATGGCATTTTATAAAATTAGCTGCTTCTCTTAAAAGGCAACCTTCATTATCCTTTACCTACTCTTTAAAGACTATACAAACAGGAATAAGTAAATTATGGATAAAATGTTCTATAACTGGGAGAACTCAACGGCCAGTTGCCCACAGCTTACCTGCTGGTGTCCTGTGACACATATTGAAGCCTCCGTTGTACTTTGAGGAAAAATGTTCAAAACATGCCCAAAGTTCTACCCAGCAGCCGCCCCGGGAACCTGCATGCACTTCTGTCCCACTGCGAGTGGCAACCACATCGGCGGTGCTGGACTCGGGTCAGCCCTGCTGGAATGGCAGTGAAAGAGAAACTCATGTTTCAGCACAGCTAAGACGTAAACGTGCAAGTGCAATTTTTAGTGAACAGTGTCGCGTATACATTTACAGGCGGCCAAGGGATAACTCTGTGACCAAAGGAAAACAAAACCTATTCTAGAAAAACAGCAGCTCTGCCTTTCAGGGATGAGACAACCCTGCAAGCTGCTGAGCTCTCTGCTGGTCACCGGTGATGTCATCCCGGTAGCACTGACCCTGTCACCGCCAGAGGTGCCTCACCCAGTCCCCTCCCATCTGTCCGCTGGACTGGAGGGGCGCCATTCTGTCCACACAGCTTCCTTGAGCACCTGCACCCTTGGGGCCTGCTTGTTGGGAGGAAAGCTGTCACCCGCGGCAGCTGGCTTAAACCTTAGCAGCAGGAGGAACAGCTGCCCGTGGCCAGGCCACTGCCCCAGATGAAACTGTTGCTGCCGGGCCTGGCCATCTCTTCCCAACGGAAATAAGTTGTTTGGGGTTCAGCAGACTCTAGAATGAAGCGGGCCCCTTGGGCACAGGGAGCAACAGCACATCCTAGTGGGCTAATTTCCCCAAAGCTTGAAACTAGGTGTCTTGTCTCACTCCAAGGATGGCTGTGGCACTACAGCATCGCTGGACGCTGGGTGGCAGTAGAGGGCCTCACAGAAACCAGGCACAGACAATCTGGCCTCCAGCAAAGGAATGATGCTAATGCGCTCCTCTGGGTAGAATTTGCACAATAACCCACATGGAAGTCGCAGCAGGACAGGGATGAAAACTATGGGGCAAGAGGTCAAGTCTGCACAATCCCAACCAACCCCACCGATGCCCATGTCCAGTAACGGCACACACTGGATGGCTCCCCACAGGCAAAGGAACAGGTGAGACACACCCCTTCTCTGTACCTGGTGACGGATTCAGGGAAGTCAGGCTCCAGGCCCTCTCTCACTCCCACCGTGTCCTGAATCCTCACCATCAGCTACAGCTGCAAGGACTGTTTCTCTTCTGTGAACCTGCAAGCTAAGGGTCTGAAGCGACACAGTGGAGAAAGCATGCGAGGAAATTCTGCTCCACTTTTCCACCTCAGTGAGGCACGTGCACAATGTAGTTTCCCATCTCAACTGTTGCTTCGCTGTCAAGATTTCTTTTGGTGTGAGAGACCAAGGTGTCAGTAGCAAAAGAAAATGTTTTGCTTTTGCTCCCCTCAGTATGCTTCAACATTTCCAAGTGAATTTCACGTCACAAGGGGACATGGGGATTGCCCTCAACTGGAATGTGGGTCACCTCCCAGCTGTGTGGTGATGTGTCTGGGGCCAAGGCCAGAGCTGCTGCTTTTCCAGATTTTCCAAGCCAGAAACAAGCACTGTTCACTTTAATAAGGTTAAGTTTAAACCGACATCCTTTTTTGGTGCCTAAAGTGTTGACTACATACCCCAGCAAGACAGAAGCGTGTGAAAGCCGTCCATTCACACTCCCCTTCTCCCAGACGGCCACATGCGCATATCCCCAGAGCTGAAGGCACTGTGCAAAGCACGGTGCAGTATATGCGGCCAGTAACCGTGTGTTCTTCTCACTGAACACTTCCAGGGTTGCATCAAGTAAAAGTTGCCTCAACTTTCACTGAAGTAGATAAAAGCTGCAAAAACCCTTACTGATTTCCTAAGTTTACTTCTCTAAGTCCCAAAAGCTAAGACTATAACTACGTTAGCGTTCATGTATGACAAACAAATATTAAATAGTTTACACCTTTATACCAATTTATCTGTAGCTCGTGCAGGTCCAATTGGACCTGGCAGACATCTACAGAACATTTCATGCAACAACTAGAGAATACACATTTTTTCTCATCGGCACATGGAACATTCTCCAGGATAGACCACATGTTAGGTCACAAAACAGGTTTCAGCAAATTTTTCAAAGCTGACATCATTCCTAGTATCTTTTCTGACCACAATTGACTAGCACTGGAAATCAATTACAAGCGAATTTCTGGAAACTACTCCAGTGCATGAAAACTGAACAACAGGCTCCCGAATGACCTATGGGTCCAAGAAGCAATTAAAAAGGAAATCAAAAACGTTCTTGAAACTAATGAAAAAAGATGCATCCTACCAAAACCTGTGGGATACTGTAAAAGCAACAGCGACGAGGCAATATATTGCAATACATGCTCACATCAAAAGGATGGAGAAACTTCACGTAAATGACCGAACCGTACACCTCAAAGAACCACCACCACCACAACAATGCAATCATAAAAGTACTAGAGAGAAAGAAATAATTAACATCAGGGCAGAGTTCAATGAAATGGAGACCCCCAAAACGATACAAAGGATCAGCGAAACACAAAGTTGTTTTTTGAGAAGATAAATAAAATAGACAAACCATTAGCTTTGCCCACTCTCACCACACTCATTCAACATAGTATTGAAAGCCCTAACCAGAGCAATCAAGCAAGACAAAGAAATAAAGGGCATTCAGATTGGGAAGGACAAAGTCAAGTTGTCCCTGTTTGCAGATGACGCGATCTTATAGATAGAAAACCTAAAGGCTACCAGAACGCCCTTACGGCTGACTAACAATTTTAATAATTTTGCGGGGTACAAAATCAACACCCACAGATCAGGAGCATTTTTATACTCCGGCAATGAACTGGCAGAAAAAGAAATCAAGAAAGCAAGCCCATTTACAATAGTCACCCCCAAGATAAAATACCTAGGAACCAATTGAACCAAGGAGGTTAATGCAGATCTCTACAATGAGAACTACCAAACACCAGTGAGAGAAATTAAAGAGCACCCAAAAATAGTGGAATGACATACCAGGCTCTGGTACGGGAAGAATTAACATCGTGAAAATGTCCTTTCTACCCATAGCAGTCTACAAATTCAACGCAATCTCCGTCAAAATAGCAACAACTTTCTTCACAGAAATAGAAAAAGCAGTGCTAACATTCATATGGAATACGAAAAGATCCTGAATAGCCAAAGCAATTTTGAGCTTAAAAGCACCCCAAAAACAGAAAGGCTGGAGGCATAACACCACCCAATTTCAAATTCTATGACAAGGCTCAAAACAGCATGGTGATGGCATAGAAACAGACACTCAGATCAATGGAACAGGATAGAAAACCCAGGAATAATCAATTTGCCTACTTACAGCCAACCGATTTTTGACAAAGCAAACCAGAACATACGCTGTGGAAAAGACAGCCTCTTCAGGAAATAAACGGTGCCCGCAAAATTGGACAATCCACATGCAGAAGAATGAAACTGGACCAGCATCTCACCATATGCCAAAATCGACTCGAAATGGATTAAAGACCAGAATATAAGACCCCAAACCATTACATGACTGAAGGAAAACAGAGGGGAAACACTCCAGGAAGTAGGTGGGGGCAAAGGCTTTATGAATAAGACCCGAAACCCACAAGCAACAATATAAAAACTAAACAAATGAGCTAATGTCAAACTAAGAAGCTTCCACACAGCAAAGGAAACAATCAACAGAGCAGAAAGGCACCCTAAAAAAAGGGAGAAAATATGTGTAAACTATACGTCTGCCAAGGGCTTAATATCCAGAACATACCAAGAACTCAAACAGCTGTACAGTATGAAAACAAGTAATCCGATTTAAAACTGGGCAAACGAGATGAATAGACATTTTTCAAAGACATACAAATGGCCAACGGTACACGAAAAAATGCTCAGCATCACTAGTCATCAGAGAAATGCAAATCAAAACCACATTGAGATATCATGTCAACCCAGATAGACTGGCCATTGTTAAAAAGACCATTAATAAGAAATGCTACTGAGGATATGAGGAAAGGAGA
The DNA here is from genome assembly GCF_027409185.1 of Cynocephalus volans. Taxonomy (NCBI): domain Eukaryota; kingdom Metazoa; phylum Chordata; class Mammalia; order Dermoptera; family Cynocephalidae; genus Cynocephalus; species Cynocephalus volans. The sequence continues at coordinate 853,766 of NW_026902375.1, forward strand.
ACTCTTCTCCAATGTTGGTGGGACTGTAAATTAGCACAGCCACTATGGAAAACAGTAAAGAAGTTTCCTCCAATACAGATAGTACTACCATATGATCCAGCAGTTCCACTACTGGGTATATATCCAAAGAAATGGAAGTCATATGGAAGGGACACCTGCACTCCCATGTTCACTGCAGCTTTACTTACAATAGCCAAAATATAGAACCAACCTCAGTGCCCTTCGACAGATGACTGGATAAAAAAAATGTGATACACGTACACCATGGAATAATACTCAGTGATAAAGGAAAAGAATGAAATTCTGCCATCGGTAACAACCTGGATGAGTCTGGAGAAAATTATGTTGTGTGAAATAAGCCAGACAAGGGAAGATAAATATCACATGTTCTCACTTATAACTAGGTAGAAAGGAAGGAAGGAAGGAAGGAAGGAAGGAAGGAAGGAAGGAAGGAAGGAAGGAAGGAAGGAAGGAAGGAAGCAAAGGACTACAACAGTTCCTTGAACTTTCAGAAGGACAGAAGAAACCAATGGTTACTAGAGATGAGGGGATGGACGGAGGGAGGGAGTTGGGGGCGTGATGGGTCAGGCAAAGGGCATAAAGAAAAATCATGATTTGTAATAATGAATATGCTAATAAAAATAATTTAAAAAGTAAGACACTTTAAAACACAAAAAGAATGCCATTATTGACATTCCAGAAAATTCCAGCTATGTGGATAACATTAAAAACCAGCTGTCAAGCTAAATCCTTTATCAGTACAAATTTTGATATTTCTTCAAATTGGGAGGAGAATGTTGGTTTCGATGTACAATGTCTGGTCACTCCCAGCCTCATCTATTTGTCACTGACGACCCTGGGACAGACGGAAAAAAAAAAAAAACGGTTTCTGCAACTTTTAAAATACAGACACGCCCTCCACCACCAACTTTCAATGTCTACAAAACGTCCTTGGGTTCTAGTATTCTTGCACATGTTTGTTCTCTTACAGGAAATTTGCTCCTTAGGATTTCACTGCAATGTGCTTCTGGATCCCATGCCATGATTTATCTCTGAGGACCCCTGTTCCCCTGGATCCATTTCACCCCGTGCCTGGCCACCTGTGTGGCACACACACATAGGAGCAGGAGGACAAGGCTTTGAGATAGGGAACCCGCACAAGCAATTATCTGGGTTTAGGTCTGCAGGTTATTAAGGTTTTCCGTTTCAACTTCCACAGCTAGAACGAAAGTGTAGAAATCTGTTTTCTAGTTAAAATCTGTTCACATCCCAAGTGTTTTTTAAGTTACTTAACAAGCCTTTGATAGTCCGAAATACCGGGAAGTGTGCCTGTAACTAGAAACACCAGAAACTTCCATTTCAAAATTGTCATAAACCAGGGATACTTTAGAAAAACCTTTTCAGCCCACTTCGTGCCTTGAGTAATGGTGGGTAAACAGTGGAAACCAAGAGAGGCAACATGGAAGCAAACGGATATAAAAGCACAAGGGAGACATCATGCTCTTGGGGAGAACTAAAATGCAAATTGTGTCTGTAAACGAAAGAAATTATACAGAAATCCCAGAAAAACAATTGACTGAAAATCAGACGAACGATCCCATGTTCATCTCATCACCTTGAGAACACGAAGGATACTTTTGTACAGGCAGCACACCTCCTTAAAGCAGCAGCAGAGTGCTTCGTGCACAGCAAGGCCTAGTTCACTGAGCAGCTGGACCTGTGCCCACACCCAGAGGGCAGCACCAGCCACGTGGGTGCAGAGGAGGTTGTCCCGGTGAACTCCACAAGCGGCAGCAACGCTAGGCTCTACGCCACAGGACTTCTGACAACGGACACAGTCGCACAGACTGCAAGTGGACCCCACATCAGCCTCAAGACCTCCCCCACCCGAAAACATCTCCACAGCCAGCCAGGGAGGCAAAGGAAGGGTCTTCATGGCGTGCAGAGTTACAATGAATCTGTGTTCACGCTGCCCCCTCCCACTGTACCCGTCGAGACCCAGACGATGTGCCCTGCTACTACAAAGTCGAAGAGATGTTTGATGGGGGCAGAGCGGAAGAGGCACATTGAATTTGGATCATTTTACCCATGACCCTTCTCTCCTCCCAACCCTCTTTGCGAAAGATGACATTTCTGGGGAAACAGAAGGTGATCAGAAGCAAGTAGCTCAAATGTATGTCCCTTGTAAATTTCGGATATCCATCAATTTCAATTTTGAGATATAGAGAAGTGCTGGGAAGGTTAATTGGCCCTATCAGTGTCAGTGAAGAGCTGATGGAAGAAGTGCGAAAGGCCAAAGGAGAAAACCCATGAGTAGAGAAATTAGCCTTCGGCTAATCTTATCTTCTCTGCTTCCATATATCCCTGTCCGTCCTCAAAAGTTGAGTGAGGTAGGAGATGATAAGATTGAGATTAGGGCAAATTATTTCCCCATCTTTTCCTTTCTCCAGTGCACAGTCTCCTCAACCCGCACACTTGGAGTCTCAGGGTCAGCTCTCCAATACTGGTCGACACAGAGGAAAACCAACTGAACCAAAACGAATCCACCGAATTATCTCTGCTGTGCTTATTTATACCTTCCCGGGTTTTCTTTCCTTTACTGTTAAGTGCCTATAATCAACTTCCATCATTTTAGCAGAGTACTAAAGAGTGACTGCTCCCAACCCCTTCAGATAGGTGATGCTTATGTTTACATCTGCTTATCAGCTCTGTCAAAGTGCTGTTTCGTGGAGGTGCTGTAATTTGATGAACACATGAGACATGCTATTTGCTAGCAAGAAATTCTCAGCTCAAACAAGCTAAGGTGTATGGAGATTCAGTATAACACAGTAATTGGTTAACTCAGTTTACTTGGGACTCCATTTCTTAGGTCTTGGGCTGTTTACATAACCAAAAGGAGTGTGTGTGTGTGCGTGTGTGTGTGTGTGTGTGTGTGTGTGTACCACACTTGACCTAGCGTGTGAGTGTGTGTGTGTGTGTGTACCACACTTGACCTAGCACCTACCTGCACAAGTACCCCCCTGCCAAGTGATGTGTTTAAAGGCCAACAAAAAGGAAAACACAGAACACATTTATAATCCTGAAAATCTAGGGCTACTTAACCTTTCTGCTGCTTAATTTTAAAGGCAAAAAATGTACTATGAGCAGCATAAATAAGAACTGATTTGAGCATAGTTTTATAATAGATAAAATGTACCTGATGGGTCTAATTCAAATTTCTAAAATCTAACTGTGCCGCATTAGTCTGAGATACAAGATCTAAAGCTGCATGATCTAATCTGAGAATTTACGGACCTGTTTGAAATACCTTCATTTGATTAATTTGAAATGGAGGCCAGGGTATGACCTCTAACAGTCTGATCTTTAATAACCGCTCAAGAGATGAGGCAGGAAGTCAGTCGCGCTTAGAATTCTATGCACTTTCCTCTAGTGAGCACACCCTGCGGTTCTACGCGTGCAAGCACACCCCTCGCTCACTGCGGGATCTACAGAGCAGCTGTACATGCCCTTCAAAACTCAAATGCGTGTTATGTGGGTGTGCGGTATAGGGGTAGGACATGAAAAAACTCCCACCTGTCCAGTCCGAGAGAAATTTAACTCCTGAGAAGCACACCTTAGTTGAACATCAGATGCAACACTAATTTGCAGAGGTTCCCACAACATAGGAACAAAAGGGCTGACGTTATGTGTTGATAGCAGATCGTGTGTGAAAACTAAAGTTTTATACGGGGCTGTACGAAGACTAACTGAGGTCTGGAAAATGAGGAATTTTAAATGCTGGACAGTCTCTATACTCAGATTCCGCTGAAGACAATGCAAATACTTATAAGAGCCTGATAATAAAAACAGATTAAAAAAACTTAATCATCAAGGTGAAGCATTTAGTAATGAGGTTTGTACAGCTTTTCGGAAAACACTGACTGGAAGTCCCAACCGGCTAGAGGTAGGCCAGTGTCAGGAGGCATCCCGGACATGGGCATTAGCTTCCAGCACTGATGGTGCAGCCAGTGTCGATGATAAGAATTAAAACACAACTGCAACCCCCAGTCCTGGACAGGCTCAGGAAGCGGCTATCTGGAAAGAGTGGGAGGGGTCCAGGAGGCCAGCCCCCAGGTGATACATACGTTTGCACAACAGTGACGGCGAGCCACTGGAAGTCTTTTCCAGCTGTACTGCGCTGTAATTGTGGTCGCTTGCTCAGGACAGCATGCTGCTTTCACAAGTTGTCTCCTTCCTGAGGGATTTGCTCCTAGAAAAAGCCACCACCGCCTTCTTCACTGTGCCTTCTTCTTCTTCTTTTTCTTTTTTTTCCTGGAGCTTGTCTCTTCTGCAGAGAAGAGCTTTTAACACCTCCCTGGATAGTCAGTAAAACCCCAAGCATTAAGAAGGCCAGAAAATACACGTCCACTTCATTTCACTGAAAAAGAAAGGTCATGATCCTATCCCTTCTTTGGGTCATCCACCCTGAGTCTGCACACCACATTTGCTCAGCAGCAGTCTGGCTACCCTTGCACATCCAGCAAACCCTTAGCACTCCTTCCTCTTATTCAGGATTCCAACTTTTTGAGCGACAAGAAGATCCCTGACACAGAGGGATCCTTGCTGAGGTATGAGAGCAGTGACACAGGATGCAAGAAGAGCACAAATGATGTTTCTTTATCCTCTGCCAAGCCCAGGGCACGCTTGGTGCTGCCATTCTCCTCCTGGGTGCAGCAGCAAACGCTTCTTCGTCAGTTCTATGATCCAACACTGCCGCCCTTAAAAATTAAGTCACCTCAAAAGTTACATAAGTATTTGAAAATACTCAAGAAAACTCTCCAAACACTGCTAGTTACACTTTGCTTGTCATAAATGGAACATCAATCTGAGCCCCAGGACAGGCCAGAGACAAGAACCTGTGATTTCCAGCCAGGCCTGAATTCTCCCCAAATTCCACAGAGTACCAAAACAGGACAATCTTGGCAGGAGCCAAGGGCAGCCTCCTCTACCCTGAAGCAGGCCATGCCTGGAGTCCTTGGCATGAACCGAGGGCAGCATCTCCTGCCTGGAAGCAGTCATGAAGCACACCGAAACACCACTTCCACGTGGGTGGGCCACTGTTGCTTTGCCTCCCACAGATCTGTCCCCCCTTTTCCCCTGGGTGATGGAGCTGCCAAAGATTCCTCAAAGCCCATCTCTTTTGAGCAGTGAGAAGCCCCGGGCTTCTCTTCCTGCATTTATTCTCCAGACCAAGAAGTTACAGGAAGAGACATAGGTGGGGTTTTGAACATAGGTTCAGTTTTACAAGTTTTGCAATAGAAGCTGGTAACATTCAGTCAAAACAAGTCAGATGACACTCTGTTAGGCAATTAAGTGATCCACTATAACAAAGCCTTGATTTACCCGAAATTCCTTTTCCCTCTAGCAGCTTTTTAGTAACGTTGCCTATCAATTAGTCACTTGTCTGTCTTAGAATCAGCAGCCTTGCTGTGTTATGATTCTTTTCCTGCAACAGAGACTCGATGCCCGGGGGTTAAAATTCCTGTCCTTTGCAAGGTCAATATTTGAAACTGCAAGGCTTTTGGTGACTAAAGTCACCTATTACCCAAGAGCAGTAATAGGAAATTAATGTAATACATTAAAAAAGGTAATTGCCTTCCTTAACCACGAAGATGGCATTTTATAAAATTAGCTGCTTCTCTTAAAAGGCAACCTTCATTATCCTTTACCTACTCTTTAAAGACTATACAAACAGGAATAAGTAAATTATGGATAAAATGTTCTATAACTGGGAGAACTCAACGGCCAGTTGCCCACAGCTTACCTGCTGGTGTCCTGTGACACATATTGAAGCCTCCGTTGTACTTTGAGGAAAAATGTTCCAAACATGCCCAAAGTTCTACCCAGCAGCCGCCCCGGGAACCTGCATGCACTTCTGTCCCACTGCGAGTGGCAACCACATCGGCGGTGCTGGACTCGGGTCAGCCCTGCTGGAATGGCAGTGAAAGAGAAACTCATGTTTCAGCACAGCTAAGACGTAAACGTGCAAGTGCAATTTTTAGTGAACAGTGTCGCGTATACATTTACAGGCGGCCAAGGGATAACTCTGTGACCAAAGGAAAACAAAACCTATTCTAGAAAAACAGCAGCTCTGCCTTTCAGGGATGAGACAACCCTGCAAGCTGCTGAGCTCTCTGCTGGTCACCGGTGATGTCATCCCGGTAGCACTGACCCTGTCACCGCCAGAGGTGCCTCACCCAGTCCCCTCCCATCTGTCCGCTGGACTGGAGGGGCGCCATTCTGTCCACACAGCTTCCTTGAGCACCTGCACCCTTGGGGCCTGCTTGTTGGGAGGAAAGCTGTCACCCGCGGCAGCTGGCTTAAACCTTAGCAGCAGGAGGAACAGCTGCCCGTGGCCAGGCCACTGCCCCAGATGAAACTGTTGCTGCCGGGCCTGGCCATCTCTTCCCAACGGAAATAAGTTGTTTGGGGTTCAGCAGACTCTAGAATGAAGCGGGCCCCTTGGGCACAGGGAGCAACAGCACATCCTAGTGGGCTAATTTCCCCAAAGCTTGAAACTAGGTGTCTTGTCTCACTCCAAGGATGGCTGTGGCACTACAGCATCGCTGGACGCTGGGTGGCAGTAGAGGGCCTCACAGAAACCAGGCACAGACAATCTGGCCTCCAGCAAAGGAATGATGCTAATGCGCTCCTCTGGGTAGAATTTGCACAATAACCCACATGGAAGTCGCAGCAGGACAGGGATGAAAACTATGGGGCAAGAGGTCAAGTCTGCACAATCCCAACCAACCCCACCGATGCCCATGTCCAGTAACGGCACACACTGGATGGCTCCCCACAGGCAAAGGAACAGGTGAGACACACCCCTTCTCTGTACCTGGTGACGGATTCAGGGAAGTCAGGCTCCAGGCCCTCTCTCACTCCCACCGTGTCCTGAATCCTCACCATCAGCTACAGCTGCAAGGACTGTTTCTCTTCTGTGAACCTGCAAGCTAAGGGTCTGAAGCGACACAGTGGAGAAAGCATGCGAGGAAATTCTGCTCCACTTTTCCACCTCAGTGAGGCACGTGCACAATGTAGTTTCCCATCTCAACTGTTGCTTCGCTGTCAAGATTTCTTTTGGTGTGAGAGACCAAGGTGTCAGTAGCAAAAGAAAATGTTTTGCTTTTGCTCCCCTCAGTATGCTTCAACATTTCCAAGTGAATTTCACGTCACAAGGGGACATGGGGATTGCCCTCAACTGGAATGTGGGTCACCTCCCAGCTGTGTGGTGATGTGTCTGGGGCCAAGGCCAGAGCTGCTGCTTTTCCAGATTTTCCAAGCCAGAAACAAGCACTGTTCACTTTAATAAGGTTAAGTTTAAACCGACATCCTTTTTTGGTGCCTAAAGTGTTGACTACATACCCCAGCAAGACAGAAGCGTGTGAAAGCCGTCCATTCACACTCCCCTTCTCCCAGACGGCCACATGCGCATATCCCCAGAGCTGAAGGCACTGTGCAAAGCACGGTGCAGTATATGCGGCCAGTAACCGTGTGTTCTTCTCACTGAACACTTCCAGGGTTGCATCAAGTAAAAGTTGCCTCAACTTTCACTGAAGTAGATAAAAGCTGCAAAAACCCTTACTGATTTCCTAAGTTTACTTCTCTAAGTCCCAAAAGCTAAGACTATAACTACGTTAGCGTTCATGTATGACAAACAAATATTAAATAGTTTACACCTTTATACCAATTTATCTGTAGCTCGTGCAGGTCCAATTGGACCTGGCAGACATCTACAGAACATTTCATGCAACAACTAGAGAATACACATTTTTTCTCATCGGCACATGGAACATTCTCCAGGATAGACCACATGTTAGGTCACAAAACAGGTTTCAGCAAATTTTTCAAAGCTGACATCATTCCTAGTATCTTTTCTGACCACAATTGACTAGCACTGGAAATCAATTACAAGCGAATTTCTGGAAACTACTCCAGTGCATGAAAACTGAACAACAGGCTCCCGAATGACCTATGGGTCCAAGAAGCAATTAAAAAGGAAATCAAAAACGTTCTTGAAACTAATGAAAAAAGATGCATCCTACCAAAACCTGTGGGATACTGTAAAAGCAACAGCGACGAGGCAATATATTGCAATACATGCTCACATCAAAAGGATGGAGAAACTTCACGTAAATGACCGAACCGTACACCTCAAAGAACCACCACCACCACAACAATGCAATCATAAAAGTACTAGAGAGAAAGAAATAATTAACATCAGGGCAGAGTTCAATGAAATGGAGACCCCCAAAACGATACAAAGGATCAGCGAAACACAAAGTTGTTTTTTGAGAAGATAAATAAAATAGACAAACCATTAGCTTTGCCCACTCTCACCACACTCATTCAACATAGTATTGAAAGCCCTAACCAGAGCAATCAAGCAAGACAAAGAAATAAAGGGCATTCAGATTGGGAAGGACAAAGTCAAGTTGTCCCTGTTTGCAGATGACGCGATCTTATAGATAGAAAACCTAAAGGCTACCAGAACGCCCTTACGGCTAACAATTTTAATAATTTTGCGGGGTACAAAATCAACACCCACAGATCAGGAGCATTTTTATACTCCGAAAATGAACTGGCAGAAAAAGAAATCAAGAAAGCAAGCCCATTTACAATAGTCACCCCCAAGATAAAATACCTAGGAACCAATTGAACCAAGGAGGTTAATGCAGATCTCTACAATGAGAACTACCAAACACCAGTGAGAGAAATTAAAGAGCACCCAAAAATAGTGGAATGACATACCAGGCTCTGGTACGGGAAGAATTAACATCGTGAAAATGTCCTTTCTACCCATAGCAGTCTACAAATTCAACGCAATCTCCGTCAAAATAGCAACAACTTTCTTCACAGAAATAGAAAAAGCAGTGCTAACATTCATATGGAATACGAAAAGATCCTGAATAGCCAAAGCAATTTTGAGCTTAAAAGCACCCCAAAAACAGAAAGGCTGGAGGCATAACACCACCCAATTTCAAATTCTATGACAAGGCTCAAAACAGCATGGTGATGGCATAGAAACAGACACTCAGATCAATGGAACAGGATAGAAAACCCAGGAATAATCAATTTGCCTACTTACAGCCAACCGATTTTTGACAAAGCAAACCAGAACATACGCTGTGGAAAAGACAGCCTCTTCAGGAAATAAACGGTGCCCGCAAAATTGGACAATCCACATGCAGAAGAATGAAACTGGACCAGCATCTCACCATATGCCAAAATCGACTCGAAATGGATTAAAGACCAGAATATAAGACCCCAAACCATTACATGACTGAAGGAAAACAGAGGGGAAACACTCCAGGAAGTAGGTGGGGGCAAAGGCTTTATGAATAAGACCCGAAACCCACAAGCAACAATATAAAAACTAAACAAATGAGCTAATGTCAAACTAAGAAGCTTCCACACAGCAAAGGAAACAATCAACAGAGCAGAAAGGCACCCTAAAAAAAGGGAGAAAATATGTGTAAACTATACGTCTGCCAAGGGCTTAATATCCAGAACATACCAAGAACTCAAACAGCTGTACAGTATGAAAACAAGTAATCCGATTTAAAACTGGGCAAACGAGATGAATAGACATTTTTCAAAGACATACAAATGGCCAACGGTACACGAAAAAATGCTCAGCATCACTAGTCATCAGAGAAATGCAAATCAAAACCACATTGAGATATCATGTCAACCCAGATAGACTGGCCATTGTTAAAAAGACCATTAATAAGAAATGCTACTGAGGATATGAGGAAAGGAGAACTCTTCTCCAATGTTGGTGGGACTGTAAATTAGCACAGTCACTATGGAAAACAGTAAAGAAGTTTCCTCCAATACAGATAGTACTACCATATGATCCAGCAGTTCCACTACTGGGTATATATCCAAAGAAATGGAAGTCATATGGAAGGGACACCTGCACTCCCATGTTCACTGCAGCTTTACTTACAATAGCCAAAATATAGAACCAACCTCAGTGCCCTTCGACAGATGACTGGATAAAAAAAATGTGATACACGTACACCATGGAATAATACTCAGTGATAAAGGAAAAGAATGAAATTCTGCCATCGGTAACAACCTGGATGAGTCTGGAGAAAATTATGTTGTGTGAAATAAGCCAGACAAGGGAAGATAAATATCACATGCTCTCACTTATAACTAGGTAGAAAGGAAGGAAGGAAGGAAGGAAGGAAGGAAGGAAGGAAGGAAGGAAGGAAGGAAGGAAGGAAGGAAGGAAGGAAGGAAGGAAGGAAGGAAGGAAGCAAAGGACTACAACAGTTCCTTGAACTTTCAGAAGGACAGAAGAAACCAATGGTTACTAGAGATGAGGGGATGGACGGAGGGAGGGAGTTGGGGGCGTGATGGGTCAGGCAAAGGGCATAAAGAAAAATCATGATTTGTAATAATGAATATGCTAATAAAAATAATTTAAAAAGTAAGACACTTTAAAACACAAAAAGAATGCCATTATTGACATTCCAGAAAATTCCAGCTATGTGGATAACATTAAAAACCAGCTGTCAAGCTAAATCCTTTATCAGTACAAATTTTGATATTTCTTCAAATTGGGAGGAGAATGTTGGTTTCGATGTACAATGTCTGGTCACTCCCAGCCTCATCTATTTGTCACTGACGACCCTGGGACAGACGGAAAAAAAAAAAAAAACGGTTTCTGCAACTTTTAAAATACAGACACGCCCTCCACCACCAACTTTCAATGTCTACAAAACGTCCTTGGGTTCTAGTATTCTTGCACATGTTTGTTCTCTTACAGGAAATTTGCTCCTTAGGATTTCACTGCAATGTGCTTCTGGATCCCATGCCATGATTTATCTCTGAGGACCCCTGTTCCCCTGGATCCATTTCACCCCGTGCCTGGCCACCTGTGTGGCACACACACATAGGAGCAGGAGGACAAGGCTTTGAGACGGGGAACCCGCACAAGCAATTATCTGGGTTTAGGTCTGCAGGTTATTAAGGTTTTCCGTTTCAACTTCCACAGCTAGAACGAAAGTGTAGAAATCCGTTTTCTAGTTAAAATCTGTTCACATCCCAAGTGTTTTTTAAGTTACTTAACAAGCCTTTGGTAGTCCGAAATACCGGGAAGTGTGCCTGTAACTAGAAACACCAGAAACTTCCATTTCAAAATTGTCATAAACCAGGGATACTTTAGAAAAACCTTTTCAGCCCACTTCGTGCCTTGAGTAATGGTGGGTAAACAGTGGAAACCAAGAGAGGCAACATGGAAGCAAACGGATATAAAAGCACAAGGGAGACATCATGCTCTTGGGGAGAACTAAAATGCAAATTGTGTCTGTAAACGAAAGAAATTATACAGAAATCCCAGAAAAACAATTGACTGAAAATCAGACGAACGATCCCATGTTCATCTCATCACCTTGAGAACACGAAGGATACTTTTGTACAGGCAGCACACCTCCTTAAAGCAGCAGCAGAGTGCTTCGTGCACAGCAAGGCCTAGTTCACTGAGCAGCTGGACCTGTGCCCACACCCAGAGGGCAGCACCAGCCACGTGGGTGCAGAGGAGGTTGTCCCGGTGAACTCCACAAGCGGCAGCAACGCTAGGCTCTACGCCACAGGACTTCTGACAACGGACACAGTCGCACAGACTGCAAGTGGACCCCACATCAGCCTCAAGACCTCCCCCACCCGAAAACATCTCCACAGCCAGCCAGGGAGGCAAAGGAAGGGTCTTCATGGCGTGCAGAGTTACAATGAATCTGTGTTCACGCTGCCCCCTCCCACTGTACCCGTCGAGACCCAGACGATGTGCCCTGCTACTACAAAGTCGAAGAGATGTTTGATGGGGGCAGAGCGGAAGAGGCACATTGAATTTGGATCATTTTACCCATGACCCTTCTCTCCTCCCAACCCTCTTTGCGAAAGATGACATTTCTGGGGAAACAGAAGGTGATCAGAAGCAAGTAGCTCAAATGTATGTCCCTTGTAAATTTCGGATATCCATCAATTTCAATTTTGAGATATAGAGAAGTGCTGGGAAGGTTAATTGGCCGTATCAGTGTCAGTGAAGAGCTGATGGAAGAAGTGCGAAAGGCCAAAGGAGAAAACCCATGAGTAGAGAAATTAGCCTTCGGCTAATCTTATCTTCTCTGCTTCCATATATCCCTGTCCGTCCTCAAAAGTTGAGTGAGGTAGGAGATGATAAGATTGAGATTAGGGCAAATTATTTCCCCATCTTTTCCTTTCTCCAGTGCACAGTCTCCTCAACCCGCACACTTGGAGTCTCAGGGTCAGCTCTCCAATACTGGTCGACACAGAGGAAAACCAACTGAACCAAAACGAATCCACCGAATTATCTCTGCTGTGCTTATTTATACCTTCCCGGGTTTTCTTTCCTTTACTGTTAAGTGCCTATAATCAACTTCCATCATTTTAGCAGAGTACTAAAGAGTGACTGCTCCCAACCCCTTCAGATAGGTGATGCTTATGTTTACATCTGCTTATCAGCTCTGTCAAAGTGCTGTTTCGTGGAGGTGCTGTAATTTGATGAACACATGAGACATGCTATTTGCTAGCAAGAAATTCTCAGCTCAAACAAGCTAAGGTGTATGGAGATTCAGTATAACACAGTAATTGGTTAACTCAGTTTACTTGGGACTCCATTTCTTAGGTCTTGGGCTGTTTACATAACCAAAAGGAGTGTGTGTGTGTGTGTGTGTGTGTGTGTGTGTGTGTGTGTGTGTGTACCACACTTGACCTAGCGTGTGTGTGTGTGTGTGTGTGTGTGTGTGTGTACCACACTTGACCTAGCACCTACCTGCACAAGTACCCCCCTGCCAAGTGATGTGTTTAAAGGCCAACAAAAAGGAAAACACAGAACACATTTATAATCCTGAAAATCTAGGGCTACTTAACCTTTCTGCTGCTTAATTTTAAAGGCAAAAAATGTACTATGAGCAGCATAAATAAGAACTGATTTGAGCATAGTTTTATAATAGATAAAATGTACCTGATGGGTCTAATTCAAATTTCTAAAATCTAACTGTGCCGCATTAGTCTGAGATACAAGATCTAAAGCTGCATGATCTAATCTGAGAATTTACGGACCTGTTTGAAATACCTTCATTTGATTAATTTGAAATGGAGGCCAGGGTATGACCTCTAACAGTCTGATCTTTAATAACCGCTCAAGAGATGAGGCAGGAAGTCAGTCGCGCTTAGAATTCTATGCACTTTCCTCTAGTGAGCACACCCTGCGGTTCCACGCGTGCAAGCACACCCCTCGCTCACTGCGGGATCTACAGAGCAGCTGTACATGCCCTTCAAAACTCAAATGCGTGTTATGTGGGTGTGCGGTATAGGGGTAGGACATGAAAAAACTCCCACCTGTCCAGTCCGAGAGAAATTTAACTCCTGAGAAGCACACCTTAGTTGAACATCAGATGCAACACTAATTTGCAGAGGTTCCCACAACATAGGAACAAAAGGGCTGACGTTATGTGTTGATAGCAGATCGTGTGTGAAAACTAAAGTTTTATACGGGGCTGTACGAAGACTAACTGAGGTCTGGAAAATGAGGAATTTTAAATGCTGGACAGTCTCTATACTCAGATTCCGCTGAAGACAATGCAAATACTTATAAGAGCCTGATAATAAAAACAGATTAAAAAAACTTAATCATCAAGGTGAAGCATTTAGTAATGAGGTTTGTACAGCTTTTCGGAAAACACTGACTGGAAGTCCCAACCGGCTAGAGGTAGGCCAGTGTCAGGAGGCATCCCGGACATGGGCATTAGCTTCCAGCACTGATGGTGCAGCCAGTGTCGATGATAAGAATTAAAACACAACTGCAACCCCCAGTCCTGGACAGGCTCAGGAAGCGGCTATCTGGAAAGAGTGGGAGGGGTCCAGGAGGCCAGCCCCCAGGTGATACATACGTTTGCACAACAGTGACGGCGAGCCACTGGAAGTCTTTTCCAGCTGTACTGCGCTGTAATTGTGGTCGCTTGCTCAGGACAGCATGCTGCTTTCACAAGTTGTCTCCTTCCTGAGGGATTTGCTCCTAGAAAAAGCCACCACCGCCTTCTTCACTGTGCCTTCTTCTTCTTCTTTTTCTTTTTTTTCCTGGAGCTTGTCTCTTCTGCAGAGAAGAGCTTTTAACACCTCCCTGGATAGTCAGTAAAACCCCAAGCATTAAGAAGGCCAGAAAATACACGTCCACTTCATTTCACTGAAAAAGAAAGGTCATGATCCTATCCCTTCTTTGGGTCATCCACCCTGAGTCTGCACACCACATTTGCTCAGCAGCAGTCTGGCTACCCTTGCACATCCAGCAAACCCTTAGCACTCCTTCCTCTTATTCAGGATTCCAACTTTTTGAGCGACAAGAAGATCCCTGACACAGAGGGATCCTTGCTGAGGTATGAGAGCAGTGACACAGGATGCAAGAAGAGCACAAATGATGTTTCTTTATCCTCTGCCAAGCCCAGGGCACGCTTGGTGCTGCCATTCTCCTCCTGGGTGCAGCAGCAAACGCTTCTTCGTCAGTTCTATGATCCAACACTGCCGCCCTTAAAAATTAAGTCACCTCAAAAGTTACATAAGTATTTGAAAATACTCAAGAAAACTCTCCAAACACTGCTAGTTACACTTTGCTTGTCATAAATGGAACATCAATCTGAGCCCCAGGACAGGCCAGAGACAAGAACCTGTGATTTCCAGCCAGGCCTGAATTCTCCCCAAATTCCACAGAGTACCAAAACAGGACAATCTTGGCAGGAGCCAAGGGCAGCCTCCTCTACCCTGAAGCAGGCCATGCCTGGAGTCCTTGGCATGAACCGAGGGCAGCATCTCCTGCCTGGAAGCAGTCATGAAGCACACCGAAACACCACTTCCACGTGGGTGGGCCACTGTTGCTTTGCCTCCCACAGATCTGTCCCCCCTTTTCCCCTGGGTGATGGAGCTGCCAAAGATTCCTCAAAGCCCATCTCTTTTGAGCAGTGAGAAGCCCCGGGCTTCTCTTCCTGCATTTATTCTCCAGACCAAGAAGTTACAGGAAGAGACATAGGTGGGGTTTTGAACATAGGTTCAGTTTTACAAGTTTTGCAATAGAAGCTGGTAACATTCAGTCAAAACAAGTCAGATGACACTCTGTTAGGCAATTAAGTGATCCACTATAACAAAGCCTTGATTTACCCGAAATTCCTTTTCCCTCTAGCAGCTTTTTAGTAACGTTGCCTATCAATTAGTCACTTGTCTGTCTTAGAATCAGCAGCCTTGCTGTGTTATGATTCTTTTCCTGCAACAGAGACTCGATGCCCGGGGGTTAAAATTCCTGTCCTTCGCAAGGTCAATATTTGAAACTGCAAGGCTTTTGGTGACTAAAGTCACCTATTACCCAAGAGCAGTAATAGGAAATTAATGTAATACATTAAAAAAGGTAATTGCCTTCCTTAACCACGAAGATGGCATTTTATAAAATTAGCTGCTTCTCTTAAAAGGCAACCTTCATTATCCTTTACCTACTCTTTAAAGACTATACAAACAGGAATAAGTAAATTATGGATAAAATGTTCTATAACTGGGAGAACTCAACGGCCAGTTGCCCACAGCTTACCTGCTGGTGTCCTGTGACACATATTGAAGCCTCCGTTGTACTTTGAGGAAAAATGTTCCAAACATGCCCAAAGTTCTACCCAGCAGCCGCCCCGGGAACCTGCATGCACTTCTGTCCCACTGCGAGTGGCAACCACATCGGCGGTGCTGGACTCGGGTCAGCCCTGCTGGAATGGCAGTGAAAGAGAAACTCATGTTTCAGCACAGCTAAGACGTAAACGTGCAAGTGCAATTTTTAGTGAACAGTGTCGCGTATACATTTACAGGCGGCCAAGGGATAACTCTGTGACCAAAGGAAAACAAAACCTATTCTAGAAAAACAGCAGCTCTGCCTTTCAGGGATGAGACAACCCTGCAAGCTGCTGAGCTCTCTGCTGGTCACCGGTGATGTCATCCCGGTAGCACTGACCCTGTCACCGCCAGAGGTGCCTCACCCAGTCCCCTCCCATCTGTCCGCTGGACTGGAGGGGCGCCATTCTGTCCACACAGCTTCCTTGAGCACCTGCACCCTTGGGGCCTGCTTGTTGGGAGGAAAGCTGTCACCCGCGGCAGCTGGCTTAAACCTTAGCAGCAGGAGGAACAGCTGCCCGTGGCCAGGCCACTGCCCCAGATGAAACTGTTGCTGCCGGGCCTGGCCATCTCTTCCCAACGGAAATAAGTTGTTTGGGGTTCAGCAGACTCTAGAATGAAGCGGGCCCCTTGGGCACAGGGAGCAACAGCACATCCTAGTGGGCTAATTTCCCCAAAGCTTGAAACTAGGTGTCTTGTCTCACTCCAAGGATGGCTGTGGCACTACAGCATCGCTGGACGCTGGGTGGCAGTAGAGGGCCTCACAGAAACCAGGCACAGACAATCTGGCCTCCAGCAAAGGAATGATGCTAATGCGCTCCTCTGGGTAGAATTTGCACAATAACCCACATGGAAGTCGCAGCAGGACAGGGATGAAAACTATGGGGCAAGAGGTCAAGTCTGCACAATCCCAACCAACCCCACCGATGCCCATGTCCAGTAACCGCACACACTGGATGGCTCCCCACAGGCAAAGGAACAGGTGAGACACACCCTTTCTCTGTACCTGGTGACGGATTCAGGGAAGTCAGGCTCCAGGCCCTCTCTCACTCCCACCGTGTCCTGAATCCTCACCATCAGCTACAGCTGCAAGGACTGTTTCTCTTCTGTGAACCTGCAAGCTAAGGGTCTGAAGCGACACAGTGGAGAAAGCATGCGAGGAAATTCTGCTCTACTTTTCCACCTCAGTGAGGCACGTGCACAATGTAGTTTCCCATCTCAACTGTTGCTTCGCTGTCAAGATTTCTTTTGGTGTGAGAGACCAAGGTGTCGGTAGCAAAAGAAAATGTTTTGCTTTTGCTCCCCTCAGTATGCTTCAACATTTCCAAGTGAATTTCACGTCACAAGGGGAGATGGGGATTGCCCTCAACTGGAATGTGGGTCACCTCCCAGCTGTGTGGTGATGTGTCTGGGGCCAAGGCCAGAGCTGCTGCTTTTCCAGATTTTCCAAGCCAGAAACAAGCACTGTTCACTTTAATAAGGTTAAGTTTAAACCGACATCCTTTTTCGGTGCCTAAACTGTTGACTACTTACCCCAGCAAGACAGAAGCGTGTGAAAGCCGTCCATTCACACTCCCCTTCTCCCAGACGGTCACATGCGCATATCCCCAGAGCTGAAGGCACTGTGCAAAGCACGGTGCAGTATATGCGGCCAGTAACCGTGTGTTCTTCTCACTGAACACTTCCAGGGTTGCATCAAGTAAAAGTTGCCTCAACTTTCACTGAAGTAGATAAAAGCTGCAAAAACCCTTACTGATTTCCTAAGTTTACTTCTCTAAGTCCCAAAAGCTAAGACTATAACTACGTTAGCGTTCATGTATGACAAACAAATATTAAATAGTTTACACCTTTATACCAATTTATCTGTAGCTCGTGCAGGTCCAATTGGACCTGGCAGACATCTACAGAACATTTCATGCAACAACTAGAGAATACACATTTTTTCTCATCGGCACATGGAACATTCTCCAGGATAGACCACATGTTAGGTCACAAAACAGGTTTCAGCAAATTTTTCAAAGCTGACATCATTCCTAGTATCTTTTCTGACCACAATTGACTAGCACTGGAAATCAATTACAAGCGAATTTCTGGAAACTACTCCAGTGCATGAAAACTGAACAACAGGCTCCCGAATGACCTATGGGTCCAAGAAGCAATTAAAAAGGAAATCAAAAACGTTCTTGAAACTAATGAAAAAAGATGCATCCTACCAAAACCTGTGGGATACTGTAAAAGCAACAGCGACGAGGCAATATATTGCAATACATGCTCACATCAAAAGGATGGAGAAACTTCACGTAAATGACCGAACCGTACACCTCAAAGAACCACCACCACCACAACAATGCAATCATAAAAGTACTAGAGAGAAAGAAATAATTAACATCAGGGCAGAGTTCAATGAAATGGAGACCCCCAAAACGATACAAAGGATCAGCGAAACACAAAGTTGTTTTTTGAGAAGATAAATAAAATAGACAAACCATTAGCTTTGCCCACTCTCACCACACTCATTCAACATAGTATTGAAAGCCCTAACCAGAGCAATCAAGCAAGACAAAGAAATAAAGGGCATTCAGATTGGGAAGGACAAAGTCAAGTTGTCCCTGTTTGCAGATGACGCGATCTTATAGATAGAAAACCTAAAGGCTACCAGAACGCCCTTACGGCTGACTAACAATTTTAATAATTTTGCGGGGTACAAAATCAACACCCACAGGTCAGGAGCATTTTTATACTCCGATAATGAACTGGCAGAAAAAGAAATCAAGAAAGCAAGCCCATTTACATTAGTCACCCCCAAGATAAAATACCTAGGAACCAATTGAACCAAGGAGGTTAATGCAGATCTCTACAATGAGAACTACCAAACACCAGTGAGAGAAATTAAAGAGCACCCAAAAATAGTGGAATGACATACCAGGCTCTGGTACGGGAAGAATTAACGTCGTGAAAATGTCCTTTCTACCCACAGCAGTCTACAAATTCAACGCAATCTCCGTCAAAATAGCAACAACTTTCTTCACAGAAATAGAAAAAGCAGTGCTAACATTCATATGGAATACGAAAAGATCCTGAATAGCCAAAGCAATTTTGAGCTTAAAAGCACCCCAAAAACAGAAAGGCTGGAGGCATAACACCACCCAATTTCAAATTCTATGACAAGGCTCAAAACAGCATGGTGATGGCATAGAAACAGACACTCAGATCAATGGAACAGGATAGAAAACCCAGGAATAATCAATTTGCCTACTTACAGCCAACCGATTTTTGACAAAGCAAACCAGAACATACGCTGTGGAAAAGACAGCCTCTTCAGGAAATAAACGGTGCCCGCAAAATTGGACAATCCACATGCAGAAGAATGAAACTGGACCAGCATCTCACCATATGCCAAAATCGACTCGAAATGGATTAAAGACCAGAATATAAGACCCCAAACCATTACATGACTGAAGGAAAACAGAGGGGAAACACTCCAGGAAGTAGGTGGGGGCAAAGGCTTTATGAATAAGACCCGAAACCCACAAGCAACAATATAAAAACTAAACAAATGAGCTAATGTCAAACTAAGAAGCTTCCACACAGCAAAGGAAACAATCAACAGAGCAGAAAGGCACCCTAAAAGAAGGGAGAAAATATGTGTAAACTATACGTCTGCCAAGGGCTTAATATCCAGAACATACCAAGAACTCAAACAGCTGTACAGTATGAAAACAAGTAATCCGATTTAAAACTGGGCAAACGAGATGAATAGACATTTTTCAAAGACATACAAATGGCCAACAGTACACGAAAAAATGCTCAGCATCACTAGTCATCAGAGAAATGCAAATCAAAACCACATTGAGATATCATGTCAACCCAGATAGACTGGCCATTGTTAAAAAGACCATTAATAAGAAATGCTACTGAGGATATGAGGAAAGGAGAACTCTTCTCCAATGTTGGTGGGACTGTAAATTAGCACAGTCACTATGGAAAACAGTAAAGAAGTTTCCTCCAATACAGATAGTACTACCATATGATCCAGCAGTTCCACTACTGGGTATATATCCAAAGAAATGGAAGTCATATGGAAGGGACACCTGCACTCCCATGTTCACTGCAGCTTTACTTACAATAGCCAAAATATAGAACCAACCTCAGTGCCCTTCGACAGATGACTGGATAAAAAAAATGTGATACACGTACACCATGGAATAATACTCAGTGATAAAGGAAAAGAATGAAATTCTGCCATCGGTAACAACCTGGATGAGTCTGGAGAAAATTATGTTGTGTGAAATAAGCCAGACAAGGGAAGATAAATATCACATGTTCTCACTTATAACTAGGTAGAAAGGAAGGAAGGAAGGAAGGAAGGAAGGAAGGAAGGAAGGAAGGAAGCAAAGGACTACAACAGTTCCTTGAACTTTCAGAAGGACAGAAGAAACCAATGGTTACTAGAGATGAGGGGATGGACGGAGGGAGGGAGTTGGGGGCGTGATGGGTCAGGCAAAGGGCATAAAGAAAAATCATGATTTGTAATAATGAATATGCTAATAAAAATAATTTAAAAAGTAAGACACTTTAAAACACAAAAAGAATGCCATTATTGACATTCCAGAAAATTCCAGCTATGTGGATAACATTAAAAACCAGCTGTCAAGCTAAATCCTTTATCAGTACAAATTTTGATATTTCTTCAAATTGGGAGGAGAATGTTGGTTTCGATGTACAATGTCTGGTCACTCCCAGCCTCATCTATTTGTCACTGACGACCCTGGGACAGACGGAAAAAAAAAAAAAAAGGTTTCTGCAACTTTTAAAATACAGACACGCCCTCCACCACCAACTTTCAATTTCTACAAAACGTCCTTGGGTTCTAGTATTCTTGCACATGTTTGTTCTCTTACAGGAAATTTGCTCCTTAGGATTTCACTGCAATGTGCTTCTGGATCCCATGCCATGATTTATCTCTGAGGACCCCTGTTCCCCTGGATCCATTTCACCCCGTGCCTGGCCACCTGTGTGGCACACACACATAGGAGCAGGAGGACAAGGCTTTGAGATGGGGAACCCGCACAAGCAATTATCTGGGTTTAGGTCTGCAGGTTATTAAGGTTTTCCGTTTCAACTTCCACAGCTAGAACGAAAGTGTAGAAATCCGTTTTCTAGTTAAAATCTGTTCACATCCCAAGTGTTTTTTAAGTTACTTAACAAGCCTTTGGTAGTCCGAAATACCGGGAAGTGTGCCTGTAACTAGAAACACCAGAAACTTCCATTTCAAAATTGTCATAAACCAGGGATACTTTAGAAAAACCTTTTCAGCCCACTTCGTGCCTTGAGTAATGGTGGGTAAACAGTGGAAACCAAGAGAGGCAACATGGAAGCAAACGGATATAAAAGCACAAGGGAGACATCATGCTCTTGGGGAGAACTAAAATGCAAATTGTGTCTGTAAACGAAAGAAATTATACAGAAATCCCAGAAAAACAATTGACTGAAAATCACACGAACGATCCCATGTTCATCTCATCACCTTGAGAACACGAAGGATACTTTTGTACAGGCAGCACACCTCCTTAAAGCAGCAGCAGAGTGCTTCGTGCACAGCAAGGCCTAGTTCACTGAGCAGCTGGACCTGTGCCCACACCCAGAGGGCAGCACCAGCCACGTGGGTGCAGAGGAGGTTGTCCCGGTGAACTCCACAAGCGGCAGCAACGCTAGGCTCTACGCCACAGGACTTCTGACAACGGACACAGTCGCACAGACTGCAAGTGGACCCCACATCAGCCTCAAGACCTCCCCCACCCGAAAACATCTCCACAGCCAGCCAGGGAGGCAAAGGAAGGGTCTTCATGGCGTGCAGAGTTACAATGAATCTGTGTTCACGCTGCCCCCTCCCACTGTACCCGTCGAGACCGAGACGATGTGCCCTGCTACTACAAAGTCGAAGAGATGTTTGATGGGGGCAGAGCGGAAGAGGCACATTGAATTTGGATCATTTTACCCATGACCCTTCTCTCCTCCCAACCCTCTTTGCGAAAGATGACATTTCTGGGGAAACAGAAGGTGATCAGAAGCAAGTAGCTCAAATGTATGTCCCTTGTAAATTTCGGATATCCATCAATTTCAATTTTGAGATATAGAGAAGTGCTGGGAAGGTTAATTGGCCCTATCAGTGTCAGTGAAGAGCTGATGGAAGAAGTGCGAAAGGCCAAAGGAGAAAACCCATGAGTAGAGAAATTAGCCTTCGGCTAATCTTATCTTCTCTGCTTCCATATATCCCTGTCCGTCCTCAAAAGTTGAGTGAGGTAGGAGATGATAAGATTGAGATTAGGGCAAATTATTTCCCCATCTTTTCCTTTCTCCAGTGCACAGTCTCCTCAACCCGCACACTTGGAGTCTCAGGGTCAGCTCTCCAATACTGGTCGACACAGAGGAAAACCAACTGAACCAAAACGAATCCACCGAATTATCTCTGCTGTGCTTATTTATACCTTCCCGGGTTTTCTTTCCTTTACTGTTAAGTGCCTATAATCAACTTCAATCATTTTAGCAGAGTACTAAAGAGTGACTGCTCCCAACCCCTTCAGATAGGTGATGCTTATGTTTACATCTGCTTATCAGCTCTGTCAAAGTGCTGTTTCGTGGAGGTGCTGTAATTTGATGAACACATGAGACATGCTATTTGCTAGCAAGAAATTCTCAGCTCAAACAAGCTAAGGTGTATGGAGATTCAGTATAACACAGTAATTGGTTAACTCAGTTTACTTGGGACTCCATTTCTTAGGTCTTGGGCTGTTTACATAACCAAAAGGAGTGTGTGTGTGTGCGTGTGTGTGTGTGTGTGTGTGTGTGTACCACACTTGACCTAGCGTGTGTGTGTGTGTGTGTGTGTGTACCACACTTGACCTAGCACCTACCTGCACAAGTACCCCCCTGCCAAGTGATGTGTTTAAAGGCCAACAAAAAGGAAAACACAGAACACATTTATAATCCTGAAAATCTAGGGCTACTTAACCTTTCTGCTGCTTAATTTTAAAGGCAAAAAATGTACTATGAGCAGCATAAATAAGAACTGATTTGAGCATAGTTTTATAATAGATAAAATGTACCTGATGGGTCTAATTCAAATTTCTAAAATCTAACTGTGCCGCATTAGTCTGAGATACAAGATCTAAAGCTGCATGATCTAATCTGAGAATTTACGGACCTGTTTGAAATACCTTCATTTGATTAATTTGAAATGGAGGCCAGGGTATGACCTCTAACAGTCTGATCTTTAATAACCGCTCAAGAGATGAGGCAGGAAGTCAGTCGCGCTTAGAATTCTATGCACTTTCCTCTAGTGAGCACACCCTGCGGTTCCACGCGTGCAAGCACACCCCTCGCTCACTGCGGGATCTACAGAGCAGCTGTACATGCCCTTCAAAACTCAAATGCGTGTTATGTGGGTGTGCGGTATAGGGGTAGGACATGAAAAAACTCCCACCTGTCCAGTCCGAGAGAAATTTAACTCCTGAGAAGCACACCTTAGTTGAACATCAGATGCAACACTAATTTGCAGAGGTTCCCACAACATAGGAACAAAAGGGCTGACGTTATGTGTTGATAGCAGATCGTGTGTGAAAACTAAAGTTTTATACGGGGCTGTACGAAGACTAACTGAGGTCTGGAAAATGAGGAATTTTAAATGCTGGACAGTCTCTATACTCAGATTCCGCTGAAGACAATGCAAATACTTATAAGAGCCTGATAATAAAAACAGATTAAAAAAACTTAATCATCAAGGTGAAGCATTTAGTAATGAGGTTTGTACAGCTTTTCGGAAAACACTGACTGGAAGTCCCAACCGGCTAGAGGTAGGCCAGTGTCAGGAGGCATCCCGGACATGGGCATTAGCTTCCAGCACTGATGGTGCAGCCAGTGTCGATGATAAGAATTAAAACACAACTGCAACCCCCAGTCCTGGACAGGCTCAGGAAGCGGCTATCTGGAAAGAGTGGGAGGGGTCCAGGAGGCCAGCCCCCAGGTGATACATACGTTTGCACAACAGTGACGGCGAGCCACTGGAAGTCTTTTCCAGCTGTACTGCGCTGTAATTGTGGTCGCTTGCTCAGGACAGCATGCTGCTTTCACAAGTTGTCTCCTTCCTGAGGGATTTGCTCCTAGAAAAAGCCACCACCGCCTTCTTCACTGTGCCTTCTTCTTCTTCTTTTTCTTTTTTTTCCTGGAGCTTGTCTCTTCTGCAGAGAAGAGCTTTTAACACCTCCCTGGATAGTCAGTAAAACCCCAAGCATTAAGAAGGCCAGAAAATACACGTCCACTTCATTTCACTGAAAAAGAAAGGTCATGATCCTATCCCTTCTTTGGGTCATCCACCCTGAGTCTGCACACCACATTTGCTCAGCAGCAGTCTGGCTACCCTTGCACATCCAGCAAACCCTTAGCACTCCTTCCTCTTATTCAGGATTCCAACTTTTTGAGCGACAAGAAGATCCCTGACACAGAGGGATCCTTGCTGAGGTATGAGAGCAGTGACACAGGATGCAAGAAGAGCACAAATGATGTTTCTTTATCCTCTGCCAAGCCCAGGGCACGCTTGGTGCTGCCATTCTCCTCCTGGGTGCAGCAGCAAACGCTTCTTCGTCAGTTCTATGATCCAACACTGCCGCCCTTAAAAATTAAGTCACCTCAAAAGTTACATAAGTATTTGAAAATACTCAAGAAAACTCTCCAAACACTGCTAGTTACACTTTGCTTGTCATAAATGGAACATCAATCTGAGCCCCAGGACAGGCCAGAGACAAGAACCTGTGATTTCCAGCCAGGCCTGAATTCTCCCCAAATTCCACAGAGTACCAAAACAGGACAATCTTGGCAGGAGCCAAGGGCAGCCTCCTCTACCCTGAAGCAGGCCATGCCTGGAGTCCTTGGCATGAACCGAGGGCAGCATCTCCTGCCTGGAAGCAGTCATGAAGCACACCGAAACACCACTTCCACGTGGGTGGGCCACTGTTGCTTTGCCTCCCACAGATCTGTCCCCCCTTTTCCCCTGGGTGATGGAGCTGCCAAAGATTCCTCAAAGCCCATCTCTTTTGAGCAGTGAGAAGCCCCGGGCTTCTCTTCCTGCATTTATTCTCCAGACCAAGAAGTTACAGGAAGAGACATAGGTGGGGTTTTGAACATAGGTTCAGTTTTACAAGTTTTGCAATAGAAGCTGGTAACATTCAGTCAAAACAAGTCAGATGACACTCTGTTAGGCAATTAAGTGATCCACTATAACAAAGCCTTGATTTACCCGAAATTCCTTTTCCCTCTAGCAGCTTTTTAGTAACGTTGCCTATCAATTAGTCACTTGTCTGTCTTAGAATCAGCAGCCTTGCTGTGTTATGATTCTTTTCCTGCAACAGAGACTCGATGCCCGGGGGTTAAAATTCCTGTCCTTTGCAAGGTCAATATTTGAAACTGCAAGGCTTTTGGTGACTAAAGTCACCTATTACCCAAGAGCAGTAATAGGAAATTAATGTAATACATTAAAAAAGGTAATTGCCTTCCTTAACCACGAAGATGGCATTTTATAAAATTAGCTGCTTCTCTTAAAAGGCAACCTTCATTATCCTTTACCTACTCTTTAAAGACTATACAAACAGGAATAAGTAAATTATGGATAAAATGTTCTATAACTGGGAGAACTCAACGGCCAGTTGCCCACAGCTTACCTGCTGGTGTCCTGTGACACATATTGAAGCCTCCGTTGTACTTTGAGGAAAAATGTTCAAAACATGCCCAAAGTTCTACCCAGCAGCCGCCCCGGGAACCTGCATGCACTTCTGTCCCACTGCGAGTGGCAACCACATCGGCGGTGCTGGACTCGGGTCAGCCCTGCTGGAATGGCAGTGAAAGAGAAACTCATGTTTCAGCACAGCTAAGACGTAAACGTGCAAGTGCAATTTTTAGTGAACAGTGTCGCGTATACATTTACAGGCGGCCAAGGGATAACTCTGTGACCAAAGGAAAACAAAACCTATTCTAGAAAAACAGCAGCTCTGCCTTTCAGGGATGAGACAACCCTGCAAGCTGCTGAGCTCTCTGCTGGTCACCGGTGATGTCATCCCGGTAGCACTGACCCTGTCACCGCCAGAGGTGCCTCACCCAGTCCCCTCCCATCTGTCCGCTGGACTGGAGGGGCGCCATTCTGTCCCCACAGCTTCCTTGAGCACCTGCACCCTTGGGGCCTGCTTGTTGGGAGGAAAGCTGTCACCCGCGGCAGCTGGCTTAAACCTTAGCAGCAGGAGGAACAGCTGCCCGTGGCCAGGCCACTGCCCCAGATGAAACTGTTGCTGCCGGGCCTGGCCATCTCTTCCCAACGGAAATAAGTTGTTTGGGGTTCAGCAGACTCTAGAATGAAGCGGGCCCCTTGGGCACAGGGAGCAACAGCACATCCTAGTGGGCTAATTTCCCCAAAGCTTGAAACTAGGTGTCTTGTCTCACTCCAAGGATGGCTGTGGCACTACAGCATCGCTGGACGCTGGGTGGCAGTAGAGGGCCTCACAGAAACCAGGCACAGACAATCTGGCCTCCAGCAAAGGAATGATGCTAATGCGCTCCTCTGGGTAGAATTTGCACAATAACCCACATGGAAGTCGCAGCAGGACAGGGATGAAAACTATGGGGCAAGAGGTCAAGTCTGCACAATCCCAACCAACCCCACCGATGCCCATGTCCAGTAACGGCACACACTGGATGGCTCCCCACAGGCAAAGGAACAGGTGAGACACACCCCTTCTCTGTACCTGGTGACGGATTCAGGGAAGTCAGGCTCCAGGCCCTCTCTCACTCCCACCGTGTCCTGAATCCTCACCATCAGCTACAGCTGCAAGGACTGTTTCTCTTCTGTGAACCTGCAAGCTAAGGGTCTGAAGCGACACAGTGGAGAAAGCATGCGAGGAAATTCTGCTCCACTTTTCCACCTCAGTGAGGCACGTGCACAATGTAGTTTCCCATCTCAACTGTTGCTTCGCTGTCAAGATTTCTTTTGGTGTGAGAGACCAAGGTGTCAGTAGCAAAAGAAAATGTTTTGCTTTTGCTCCCCTCAGTATGCTTCAACATTTCCAAGTGAATTTCACGTCACAAGGGGAGATGGGGATTGCCCTCAACTGGAATGTGGGTCACCTCCCAGCTGTGTGGTGATGTGTCTGGGGCCAAGGCCAGAGCTGCTGCTTTTCCAGATTTTCCAAGCCAGAAACAAGCACTGTTCACTTTAATAAGGTTAAGTTTAAACCGACATCCTTTTTTGGTGCCTAAACTGTTGACTACATACCCCAGCAAGACAGAAGCGTGTGAAAGCCGTCCATTCACACTCCCCTTCTCCCAGACGGCCACATGCGCATATCCCCAGAGCTGAAGGCACTGTGCAAAGCACGGTGCAGTATATGCGGCCAGTAACCGTGTGTTCTTCTCACTGAACACTTCCAGGGTTGCATCAAGTAAAAGTTGCCTCAACTTTCACTGAAGTAGATAAAAGCTGCAAAAACCCTTACTGATTTCCTAAGTTTACTTCTCTAAGTCCCAAAAGCTAAGACTATAACTACGTTAGCGTTCATGTATGACAAACAAATATTAAATAGTTTACACCTTTATACCAATTTATCTGTAGCTCGTGCAGGTCCAATTGGACCTGGCAGACATCTACAGAACATTTCATGCAACAACTAGAGAATACACATTTTTTCTCATCGGCACATGGAACATTCTCCAGGATAGACCACATGTTAGGTCACAAAACAGGTTTCAGCAAATTTTTCAAAGCTGACATCATTCCTAGTATCTTTTCTGACCACAATTGACTAGCACTGGAAATCAATTACAAGCGAATTTCTGGAAACTACTCCAGTGCATGAAAACTGAACAACAGGCTCCCGAATGACCTATGGGTCCAAGAAGAAATTAAAAAGGAAATCAAAAACGTTCTTGAAACTAATGAAAAAAGATGCATCCTACCAAAACCTGTGGGATACTGTAAAAGCAACAGCGACGAGGCAATATATTGCAATACATGCTCACATCAAAAGGATGGAGAAACTTCACGTAAATGACCGAACCGTACACCTCAAAGAACCACCACCACCACAACAATGCAATCATAAAAGTACTAGAGAGAAAGAAATAATTAACATCAGGGCAGAGTTCAATGAAATGGAGACCCCCAAAACGATACAAAGGATCAGCGAAACACAAAGTTGTTTTTTGAGAAGATAAATAAAATAGACAAACCATTAGCTTTGCCCACTCTCACCACACTCATTCAACATAGTACTGAAAGCCCTAACCAGAGCAATCAAGCAAGACAAAGAAATGAAGGGCATTCAGATTGGGAAGGACAAAGTCAAGTTGTCCCTGTTTGCAGATGACGCGATCTTATAGATAGAAAACCTAAAGGCTACCAGAACGCCCTTACGGCTGACTAACAATTTTAATAATTTTGCGGGGTACAAAATCAACACCCACAGATCAGGAGCATTTTTATACTCCGGCAATGAACTGGCAGAAAAAGAAATCAAGAAAGCAAGCCCATTTACAATAGTCACCCCCAAGATAAAATACCTAGGAACCAATTGAACCAAGGAGGTTAATGCAGATCTCTACAATGAGAACTACCAAACACCAGTGAGAGAAATTAAAGAGCACCCAAAAATAGTGGAATGACATACCAGGCTCTGGTACGGGAAGAATTAACATCGTGAAAATGTCCTTTCTACCCATAGCAGTCTACAAATTCAACGCAATCTCCGTCAAAATAGCAACAACTTTCTTCACAGAAATAGAAAAAGCAGTGCTAACATTCATATGGAATACGAAAAGATCCTGA
This sequence comes from Cynocephalus volans, assembly GCF_027409185.1. Classification (NCBI taxonomy): domain Eukaryota; kingdom Metazoa; phylum Chordata; class Mammalia; order Dermoptera; family Cynocephalidae; genus Cynocephalus; species Cynocephalus volans. The sequence continues at coordinate 882,339 of NW_026902375.1, forward strand.
ATAGCCAAAGCAATTTTGAGCTTAAAAGCACCCCAAAAACAGAAAGGCTGGAGGCATAACACCACCCAATTTCAAATTCTATGACAAGGCTCAAAACAGCATGGTGATGGCATAGAAACAGACACTCAGATCAATGGAACAGGATAGAAAACCCAGGAATAATCAATTTGCCTACTTACAGCCAACCGATTTTTGACAAAGCAAACCAGAACATACGCTGTGGAAAAGACAGCCTCTTCAGGAAATAAACGGTGCCCGCAAAATTGGACAATCCACATGCAGAAGAATGAAACTGGACCAGCATCTCACCATATGCCAAAATCGACTCGAAATGGATTAAAGACCAGAATATAAGACCCCAAACCATTACATGACTGAAGGAAAACAGAGGGGAAACACTCCAGGAAGTAGGTGGGGGCAAAGGCTTTATGAATAAGACCCGAAACCCACAAGCAACAATATAAAAACTAAACAAATGAGCTAATGTCAAACTAAGAAGCTTCCACACAGCAAAGGAAACAATCAACAGAGCAGAAAGGCACCCTAAAAAAAGGGAGAAAATATGTGTAAACTATACGTCTGCCAAGGGCTTAATATCCAGAACATACCAAGAACTCAAACAGCTGTACAGTATGAAAACAAGTAATCCGATTTAAAACTGGGCAAACGAGATGAATAGACATTTTTCAAAGACATACAAATGGCCAACGGTACACGAAAAAATGCTCAGCATCACTAGTCATCAGAGAAATGCAAATCAAAACCACATTGAGATATCATGTCAACCCAGATAGACTGGCCATTGTTAAAAAGACCATTAATAAGAAATGCTACTGAGGATATGAGGAAAGGAGAACTCTTCTCCAATGTTGGTGGGACTGTAAATTAGCACAGTCACTATGGAAAACAGTAAAGAAGTTTCCTCCAATACAGATAGTACTACCATATGATCCAGCAGTTCCACTACTGGGTATATATCCAAAGAAATGGAAGTCATATGGAAGGGACACCTGCACTCCCATGTTCACTGCAGCTTTACTTACAATAGCCAAAATATAGAACCAACCTCAGTGCCCTTCGACAGATGACTGGATAAAAAAAATGTGATACACGTACACCATGGAATAATACTCAGTGATAAAGGAAAAGAATGAAATTCTGCCATCGGTAACAACCTGGATGAGTCTGGAGAAAATTATGTTGTGTGAAATAAGCCAGACAAGGGAAGATAAATATCACATGCTCTCACTTATAACTAGGTAGAAAGGAAGGAAGGAAGGAAGGAAGGAAGGAAGGAAGGAAGGAAGGAAGGAAGGAAGGAAGGAAGGAAGGAAGGAAGGAAGGAAGGAAGCAAAGGACTACAACAGTTCCTTGAACTTTCAGAAGGACAGAAGAAACCAATGGTTACTAGAGATGAGGGGATGGACGGAGGGAGGGAGTTGGGGGCGTGATGGGTCAGGCAAAGGGCATAAAGAAAAATCATGATTTGTAATAATGAATATGCTAATAAAAATAATTTAAAAAGTAAGACACTTTAAAACACAAAAAGAATGCCATTATTGACATTCCAGAAAATTCCAGCTATGTGGATAACATTAAAAACCAGCTGTCAAGCTAAATCCTTTATCAGTACAAATTTTGATATTTCTTCAAATTGGGAGGAGAATGTTGGTTTCGATGTACAATGTCTGGTCACTCCCAGCCTCATCTATTTGTCACTGACGACCCTGGGACAGACGGAAAAAAAAAAAAAAAAAACGGTTTCTGCAACTTTTAAAATACAGACACGCCCTCCACCACCAACTTTCAATGTCTACAAAACGTCCTTGGGTTCTAGTATTCTTGCACATGTTTGTTCTCTTACAGGAAATTTGCTCCTTAGGATTTCACTGCAATGTGCTTCTGGATCCCATGCCATGATTTATCTCTGAGGACCCCTGTTCCCCTGGATCCATTTCACCCCGTGCCTGGCCACCTGTGTGGCACACACACATAGGAGCAGGAGGACAAGGCTTTGAGACGGGGAACCCGCACAAGCAATTATCTGGGTTTAGGTCTGCAGGTTATTAAGGTTTTCCGTTTCAACTTCCACAGCTAGAACGAAAGTGTAGAAATCCGTTTTCTAGTTAAAATCTGTTCACATCCCAAGTGTTTTTTAAGTTACTTAACAAGCCTTTGGTAGTCCGAAATACCGGGAAGTGTGCCTGTAACTAGAAACACCAGAAACTTCCATTTCAAAATTGTCATAAACCAGGGATACTTTAGAAAAACCTTTTCAGCCCACTTCGTGCCTTGAGTAATGGTGGGTAAACAGTGGAAACCAAGAGAGGCAACATGGAAGCAAACGGATATAAAAGCACAAGGGAGACATCATGCTCTTGGGGAGAACTAAAATGCAAATTGTGTCTGTAAACGAAAGAAATTATACAGAAATCCCAGAAAAACAATTGACTGAAAATCACACGAACGATCCCATGTTCATCTCATCACCTTGAGAACACGAAGGATACTTTTGTACAGGCAGCACACCTCCTTAAAGCAGCAGCAGAGTGCTTCGTGCACAGCAAGGCCTAGTTCACTGAGCAGCTGGACCTGTGCCCACACCCAGAGGGCAGCACCAGCCACGTGGGTGCAGAGGAGGTTGTCCCGGTGAACTCCACAAGCGGCAGCAACGCTAGGCTCTACGCCACAGGACTTCTGACAACGGACACAGTCGCACAGACTGCAAGTGGACCCCACATCAGCCTCAAGACCTCCCCCACCCGAAAACATCTCCACAGCCAGCCAGGGAGGCAAAGGAAGGGTCTTCATGGCGTGCAGAGTTACAATGAATCTGTGTTCACGCTGCCCCCTCCCACTGTACCCGTCGAGACCCAGACGATGTGCCCTGCTACTACAAAGTCGAAGAGATGTTTGATGGGGGCAGAGCGGAAGAGGCACATTGAATTTGGATCATTTTACCCATGACCCTTCTCTCCTCCCAACCCTCTTTGCGAAAGATGACATTTCTGGGGAAACAGAAGGTGATCAGAAGCAAGTAGCTCAAATGTATGTCCCTTGTAAATTTCGGATATCCATCAATTTCAATTTTGAGATATAGAGAAGTGCTGGGAAGGTTAATTGGCCCTATCAGTGTCAGTGAAGAGCTGATGGAAGAAGTGCGAAAGGCCAAAGGAGAAAACCCATGAGTAGAGAAATTAGCCTTCGGCTAATCTTATCTTCTCTGCTTCCATATATCCCTGTCCGTCCTCAAAAGTTGAGTGAGGTAGGAGATGATAAGATTGAGATTAGGGCAAATTATTTCCCCATCTTTTCCTTTCTCCAGTGCACAGTCTCCTCAACCCGCACACTTGGAGTCTCAGGGTCAGCTCTCCAATACTGGTCGACACAGAGGAAAACCAACTGAACCAAAACGAATCCACCGAATTATCTCTGCTGTGCTTATTTATACCTTCCCGGGTTTTCTTTCCTTTACTGTTAAGTGCCTATAATCAACTTCCATCATTTTAGCAGAGTACTAAAGAGTGACTGCTCCCAACCCCTTCAGATAGGTGATGCTTATGTTTACATCTGCTTATCAGCTCTGTCAAAGTGCTGTTTCGTGGAGGTGCTGTAATTTGATGAACACATGAGACATGCTATTTGCTAGCAAGAAATTCTCAGCTCAAACAAGCTAAGGTGTATGGAGATTCAGTATAACACAGTAATTGGTTAACTCAGTTTACTTGGGACTCCATTTCTTAGGTCTTGGGCTGTTTACATAACCAAAAGGAGTGTGTGTGTGTGTGTGTGTGTGTGTGTGTGTGTGTGTGTGTGTGTACCACACTTGACCTAGCACCTACCTGCACAAGTACCCCCCTGCCAAGTGATGTGTTTAAAGGCCAACAAAAAGGAAAACACAGAACACATTTATAATCCTGAAAATCTAGGGCTACTTAACCTTTCTGCTGCTTAATTTTAAAGGCAAAAAATGTACTATGAGCAGCATAAATAAGAACTGATTTGAGCATAGTTTTATAATAGATAAAATGTACCTGATGGGTCTAATTCAAATTTCTAAAATCTAACTGTGCCGCATTAGTCTGAGATACAAGATCTAAAGCTGCATGATCTAATCTGAGAATTTACGGACCTGTTTGAAATACCTTCATTTGATTAATTTGAAATGGAGGCCAGGGTATGACCTCTAACAGTCTGATCTTTAATAACCGCTCAAGAGATGAGGCAGGAAGTCAGTCGCGCTTAGAATTCTATGCACTTTCCTCTAGTGAGCACACCCTGCGGTTCCACGCGTGCAAGCACACCCCTCGCTCACTGCGGGATCTACAGAGCAGCTGTACATGCCCTTCAAAACTCAAATGCGTGTTATGTGGGTGTGCGGTATAGGGGTAGGACATGAAAAAACTCCCACCTGTCCAGTCCGAGAGAAATTTAACTCCTGAGAAGCACACCTTAGTTGAACATCAGATGCAACACTAATTTGCAGAGGTTCCCACAACATAGGAACAAAAGGGCTGACGTTATGTGTTGATAGCAGATCGTGTGTGAAAACTAAAGTTTTATACGGGGCTGTACGAAGACTAACTGAGGTCTGGAAAATGAGGAATTTTAAATGCTGGACAGTCTCTATACTCAGATTCCGCTGAAGACAATGCAAATACTTATAAGAGCCTGATAATAAAAACAGATTAAAAAAACTTAATCATCAAGGTGAAGCATTTAGTAATGAGGTTTGTACAGCTTTTCGGAAAACACTGACTGGAAGTCCCAACCGGCTAGAGGTAGGCCAGTGTCAGGAGGCATCCCGGACATGGGCATTAGCTTCCAGCACTGATGGTGCAGCCAGTGTCGATGATAAGAATTAAAACACAACTGCAACCCCCAGTCCTGGACAGGCTCAGGAAGCGGCTATCTGGAAAGAGTGGGAGGGGTCCAGGAGGCCAGCCCCCAGGTGATACATACGTTTGCACAACAGTGACGGCGAGCCACTGGAAGTCTTTTCCAGCTGTACTGCGCTGTAATTGTGGTCGCTTGCTCAGGACAGCATGCTGCTTTCACAAGTTGTCTCCTTCCTGAGGGATTTGCTCCTAGAAAAAGCCACCACCGCCTTCTTCACTGTGCCTTCTTCTTCTTCTTTTTCTTTTTTTTCCTGGAGCTTGTCTCTTCTGCAGAGAAGAGCTTTTAACACCTCCCTGGATAGTCAGTAAAACCCCAAGCATTAAGAAGGCCAGAAAATACACGTCCACTTCATTTCACTGAAAAAGAAAGGTCATGATCCTATCCCTTCTTTGGGTCATCCACCCTGAGTCTGCACACCACATTTGCTCAGCAGCAGTCTGGCTACCCTTGCACATCCAGCAAACCCTTAGCACTCCTTCCTCTTATTCAGGATTCCAACTTTTTGAGCGACAAGAAGATCCCTGACACAGAGGGATCCTTGCTGAGGTATGAGAGCAGTGACACAGGATGCAAGAAGAGCACAAATGATGTTTCTTTATCCTCTGCCAAGCCCAGGGCACGCTTGGTGCTGCCATTCTCCTCCTGGGTGCAGCAGCAAACGCTTCTTCGTCAGTTCTATGATCCAACACTGCCGCCCTTAAAAATTAAGTCACCTCAAAAGTTACATAAGTATTTGAAAATACTCAAGAAAACTCTCCAAACACTGCTAGTTACACTTTGCTTGTCATAAATGGAACATCAATCTGAGCCCCAGGACAGGCCAGAGACAAGAACCTGTGATTTCCAGCCAGGCCTGAATTCTCCCCAAATTCCACAGAGTACCAAAACAGGACAATCTTGGCAGGAGCCAAGGGCAGCCTCCTCTACCCTGAAGCAGGCCATGCCTGGAGTCCTTGGCATGAACCGAGGGCAGCATCTCCTGCCTGGAAGCAGTCATGAAGCACACCGAAACACCACTTCCACGTGGGTGGGCCACTGTTGCTTTGCCTCCCACAGATCTGTCCCCCCTTTTCCCCTGGGTGATGGAGCTGCCAAAGATTCCTCAAAGCCCATCTCTTTTGAGCAGTGAGAAGCCCCGGGCTTCTCTTCCTGCATTTATTCTCCAGACCAAGAAGTTACAGGAAGAGACATAGGTGGGGTTTTGAACATAGGTTCAGTTTTACAAGTTTTGCAATAGAAGCTGGTAACATTCAGTCAAAACAAGTCAGATGACACTCTGTTAGGCAATTAAGTGATCCACTATAACAAAGCCTTGATTTACCCGAAATTCCTTTTCCCTCTAGCAGCTTTTTAGTAACGTTGCCTATCAATTAGTCACTTGTCTGTCTTAGAATCAGCAGCCTTGCTGTGTTATGATTCTTTTCCTGCAACAGAGACTCGATGCCCGGGGGTTAAAATTCCTGTCCTTCGCAAGGTCAATATTTGAAACTGCAAGGCTTTTGGTGACTAAAGTCACCTATTACCCAAGAGCAGTAATAGGAAATTAATGTAATACATTAAAAAAGGTAATTGCCTTCCTTAACCACGAAGATGGCATTTTATAAAATTAGCTGCTTCTCTTAAAAGGCAACCTTCATTATCCTTTACCTACTCTTTAAAGACTATACAAACAGGAATAAGTAAATTATGGATAAAATGTTCTATAACTGGGAGAACTCAACGGCCAGTTGCCCACAGCTTACCTGCTGGTGTCCTGTGACACATATTGAAGCCTCCGTTGTACTTTGAGGAAAAATGTTCCAAACATGCCCAAAGTTCTACCCAGCAGCCGCCCCGGGAACCTGCATGCACTTCTGTCCCACTGCGAGTGGCAACCACATCGGCGGTGCTGGACTCGGGTCAGCCCTGCTGGAATGGCAGTGAAAGAGAAACTCATGTTTCAGCACAGCTAAGACGTAAACGTGCAAGTGCAATTTTTAGTGAACAGTGTCGCTTATAAATTTACAGGCGGCCAAGGGATAACTCTGTGACCAAAGGAAAACAAAACCTATTCTAGAAAAACAGCAGCTCTGCCTTTCAGGGATGAGACAACCCTGCAAGCTGCTGAGCTCTCTGCTGGTCACCGGTGATGTCATCCCGGTAGCACTGACCCTGTCGCCGCCAGAGGTGCCTCACCCAGTCCCCTCCCATCTGTCCGCTGGACTGGAGGGGCGCCATTCTGTCCACACAGCTTCCTTGAGCACCTGCACCCTTGGGGCCTGCTTGTTGGGAGGAAAGCTGTCACCCGCGGCAGCTGGCTTAAACCTTAGCAGCAGGAGGAACAGCTGCCCGTGGCCAGGCCACTGCCCCAGATGAAACTGTTGCTGCCGGGCCTGGCCATCTCTTCCCAACGGAAATAAGTTGTTTGGGGTTCAGCAGACTCTAGAATGAAGCGGGCCCCTTGGGCACAGGGAGCAACAGCACATCCTAGTGGGCTAATTTCCCCAAAGCTTGAAACTAGGTGTCTTGTCTCACTCCAAGGATGGCTGTGGCACTACAGCATCGCTGGACGCTGGGTGGCAGTAGAGGGCCTCACAGAAACCAGGCACAGACAATCTGGCCTCCAGCAAAGGAATGATGCTAATGCGCTCCTCTGGGTAGAATTTGCACAATAACCCACATGGAAGTCGCAGCAGGACAGGGATGAAAACTATGGGGCAAGAGGTCAAGTCTGCACAATCCCAACCAACCCCACCGATGCCCATGTCCAGTAACCGCACACACTGGATGGCTCCCCACAGGCAAAGGAACAGGTGAGACACACCCTTTCTCTGTACCTGGTGACGGATTCAGGGAAGTCAGGCTCCAGGCCCTCTCTCACTCCCACCGTGTCCTGAATCCTCACCATCAGCTACAGCTGCAAGGACTGTTTCTCTTCTGTGAACCTGCAAGCTAAGGGTCTGAAGCGACACAGTGGAGAAAGCATGCGAGGAAATTCTGCTCTACTTTTCCACCTCAGTGAGGCACGTGCACAATGTAGTTTCCCATCTCAACTGTTGCTTCGCTGTCAAGATTTCTTTTGGTGTGAGAGACCAAGGTGTCGGTAGCAAAAGAAAATGTTTTGCTTTTGCTCCCCTCAGTATGCTTCAACATTTCCAAGTGAATTTCACGTCACAAGGGGAGATGGGGATTGCCCTCAACTGGAATGTGGGTCACCTCCCAGCTGTGTGGTGATGTGTCTGGGGCCAAGGCCAGAGCTGCTGCTTTTCCAGATTTTCCAAGCCAGAAACAAGCACTGTTCACTTTAATAAGGTTAAGTTTAAACCGACATCCTTTTTCGGTGCCTAAACTGTTGACTACTTACCCCAGCAAGACAGAAGCGTGTGAAAGCCGTCCATTCACACTCCCCTTCTCCCAGACGGTCACATGCGCATATCCCCAGAGCTGAAGGCACTGTGCAAAGCACGGTGCAGTATATGCGGCCAGTAACCGTGTGTTCTTCTCACTGAACACTTCCAGGGTTGCATCAAGTAAAAGTTGCCTCAACTTTCACTGAAGTAGATAAAAGCTGCAAAAACCCTTACTGATTTCCTAAGTTTACTTCTCTAAGTCCCAAAAGCTAAGACTATAACTACGTTAGCGTTCATGTATGACAAACAAATATTAAATAGTTTACACCTTTATACCAATTTATCTGTAGCTCGTGCAGGTCCAATTGGACCTGGCAGACATCTACAGAACATTTCATGCAACAACTAGAGAATACACATTTTTTCTCATCGGCACATGGAACATTCTCCAGGATAGACCACATGTTAGGTCACAAAACAGGTTTCAGCAAATTTTTCAAAGCTGACATCATTCCTAGTATCTTTTCTGACCACAATTGACTAGCACTGGAAATCAATTACAAGCGAATTTCTGGAAACTACTCCAGTGCATGAAAACTGAACAACAGGCTCCCGAATGACCTATGGGTCCAAGAAGAAATTAAAAAGGAAATCAAAAACGTTCTTGAAACTAATGAAAAAAGATGCATCCTACCAAAACCTGTGGGATACTGTAAAAGCAACAGCGACGAGGCAATATATTGCAATACATGCTCACATCAAAAGGATGGAGAAACTTCACGTAAATGACCGAACCGTACACCTCAAAGAACCACCACCACCACAACAATGCAATCATAAAAGTACTAGAGAGAAAGAAATAATTAACATCAGGGCAGAGTTCAATGAAATGGAGACCCCCAAAACGATACAAAGGATCAGCGAAACACAAAGTTGTTTTTTGAGAAGATAAATAAAATAGACAAACCATTAGCTTTGCCCACTCTCACCACACTCATTCAACATAGTATTGAAAGCCCTAACCAGAGCAATCAAGCAAGACAAAGAAATAAAGGGCATTCAGATTGGGAAGGACAAAGTCAAGTTGTCCCTGTTTGCAGATGACGCGATCTTATAGATAGAAAACCTAAAGGCTACCAGAACGCCCTTACGGCTGACTAACAATTTTAATAATTTTGCGGGGTACAAAATCAACACCCACAGGTCAGGAGCATTTTTATACTCCGATAATGAACTGGCAGAAAAAGAAATCAAGAAAGCAAGCCCATTTACATTAGTCACCCCCAAGATAAAATACCTAGGAACCAATTGAACCAAGGAGGTTAATGCAGATCTCTACAATGAGAACTACCAAACACCAGTGAGAGAAATTAAAGAGCACCCAAAAATAGTGGAATGACATACCAGGCTCTGGTACGGGAAGAATTAACATCGTGAAAATGTCCTTTCTACCCATAGCAGTCTACAAATTCAACGCAATCTCCGTCAAAATAGCAACAACTTTCTTCACAGAAATAGAAAAAGCAGTGCTAACATTCATATGGAATACGAAAAGATCCTGAATAGCCAAAGCAATTTTGAGCTTAAAAGCACCCCAAAAACAGAAAGGCTGGAGGCATAACACCACCCAATTTCAAATTCTATGACAAGGCTCAAAACAGCATGGTGATGGCATAGAAACAGACACTCAGATCAATGGAACAGGATAGAAAACCCAGGAATAATCAATTTGCCTACTTACAGCCAACCGATTTTTGACAAAGCAAACCAGAACATACGCTGTGGAAAAGACAGCCTCTTCAGGAAATAAACGGTGCCCGCAAAATTGGACAATCCACATGCAGAAGAATGAAACTGGACCAGCATCTCACCATATGCCAAAATCGACTCGAAATGGATTAAAGACCAGAATATAAGACCCCAAACCATTACATGACTGAAGGAAAACAGAGGGGAAACACTCCAGGAAGTAGGTGGGGGCAAAGGCTTTATGAATAAGACCCGAAACCCACAAGCAACAATATAAAAACTAAACAAATGAGCTAATGTCAAACTAAGAAGCTTCCACACAGCAAAGGAAACAATCAACAGAGCAGAAAGGCACCCTAAAAGAAGGGAGAAAATATGTGTAAACTATACGTCTGCCAAGGGCTTAATATCCAGAACATACCAAGAACTCAAACAGCTGTACAGTATGAAAACAAGTAATCCGATTTAAAACTGGGCAAACGAGATGAATAGACATTTTTCAAAGACATACAAATGGCCAACGGTACACGAAAAAATGCTCAGCATCACTAGTCATCAGAGAAATGCAAATCAAAACCACATTGAGATATCATGTCAACCCAGATAGACTGGCCATTGTTAAAAAGACCATTAATAAGAAATGCTACTGAGGATATGAGGAAAGGAGAACTCTTCTCCAATGTTGGTGGGACTGTAAATTAGCACAGTCACTATGGAAAACAGTAAAGAAGTTTCCTCCAATACAGATAGTACTACCATATGATCCAGCAGTTCCACTACTGGGTATATATCCAAAGAAATGGAAGTCATATGGAAGGGACACCTGCACTCCCATGTTCACTGCAGCTTTACTTACAATAGCCAAAATATAGAACCAACCTCAGTGCCCTTCGACAGATGACTGGATAAAAAAAATGTGATACACGTACACCATGGAATAATACTCAGTGATAAAGGAAAAGAATGAAATTCTGCCATCGGTAACAACCTGGATGAGTCTGGAGAAAATTATGTTGTGTGAAATAAGCCAGACAAGGGAAGATAAATATCACATGTTCTCACTTATAACTAGGTAGAAAGGAAGGAAGGAAGGAAGGAAGGAAGGAAGGAAGGAAGGAAGGAAGGAAGCAAAGGACTACAACAGTTCCTTGAACTTTCAGAAGGACAGAAGAAACCAATGGTTACTAGAGATGAGGGGATGGACGGAGGGAGGGAGTTGGGGGCGTGATGGGTCAGGCAAAGGGCATAAAGAAAAATCATGATTTGTAATAATGAATATGCTAATAAAAATAATTTAAAAAGTAAGACACTTTAAAACACAAAAAGAATGCCATTATTGACATTCCAGAAAATTCCAGCTATGTGGATAACATTAAAAACCAGCTGTCAAGCTAAATCCTTTATCAGTACAAATTTTGATATTTCTTCAAATTGGGAGGAGAATGTTGGTTTCGATGTACAATGTCTGGTCACTCCCAGCCTCATCTATTTGTCACTGACGACCCTGGGACAGACGGAAAAAAAAAAAAAAAGGTTTCTGCAACTTTTAAAATACAGACACGCCCTCCACCACCAACTTTCAATTTCTACAAAACGTCCTTGGGTTCTAGTATTCTTGCACATGTTTGTTCTCTTACAGGAAATTTGCTCCTTAGGATTTCACTGCAATGTGCTTCTGAATCCCATGCCATGATTTATCTCTGAGGACCCCTGTTTCCCTGGATCCATTTCACCCCGTGCCTGGCCACCTGTGTGGCACACACACATAGGAGCAGGAGGACAAGGCTTTGAGATGGGGAACCCGCACAAGCAATTATCTGGGTTTAGGTCTGCAGGTTATTAAGGTTTTCCGTTTCAACTTCCACAGCTAGAACGAAAGTGTAGAAATCCGTTTTCTAGTTAAAATCTGTTCACATCCCAAGTGTTTTTTAAGTTACTTAACAAGCCTTTGGTAGTCCGAAATACCGGGAAGTGTGCCTGTAACTAGAAACACCAGAAACTTCCATTTCAAAATTGTCATAAACCAGGGATACTTTAGAAAAACCTTTTCAGCCCACTTCGTGCCTTGAGTAATGGTGGGTAAACAGTGGAAACCAAGAGAGGCAACATGGAAGCAAACGGATATAAAAGCACAAGGGAGACATCATGCTCTTGGGGAGAACTAAAATGCAAATTGTGTCTGTAAACGAAAGAAATTATACAGAAATCCCAGAAAAACAATTGACTGAAAATCACACGAATGATCCCATGTTCATCTCATCACCTTGAGAACACGAAGGATACTTTTGTACAGGCAGCACACCTCCTTAAAGCAGCAGCAGAGTGCTTCGTGCACAGCAAGGCCTAGTTCACTGAGCAGCTGGACCTGTGCCCACACCCAGAGGGCAGCACCAGCCACGTGGGTGCAGAGGAGGTTGTCCCGGTGAACTCCACAAGCGGCAGCAACGCTAGGCTCTACGCCACAGGACTTCTGACAACGGACACAGTCGCACAGACTGCAAGTGGACCCCACATCAGCCTCAAGACCTCCCCCACCCGAAAACATCTCCACAGCCAGCCAGGGAGGCAAAGGAAGGGTCTTCATGGCGTGCAGAGTTACAATGAATCTGTGTTCACGCTGCCCCCTCCCACTGTACCCGTCGAGACCCAGACGATGTGCCCTGCTACTACAAAGTCGAAGAGATGTTTGATGGGGGCAGAGCGGAAGAGGCACATTGAATTTGGATCATTTTACCCATGACCCTTCTCTCCTCCCAACCCTCTTTGCGAAAGATGACATTTCTGGGGAAACAGAAGGTGATCAGAAGCAAGTAGCTCAAATGTATGTCCCTTGTAAATTTCGGATATCCATCAATTTCAATTTTGAGATATAGAGAAGTGCTGGGAAGGTTAATTGGCCCTATCAGTGTCAGTGAAGAGCTGATGGAAGAAGTGCGAAAGGCCAAAGGAGAAAACCCATGAGTAGAGAAATTAGCCTTCGGCTAATCTTATCTTCTCTGCTTCCATATATCCCTGTCCATCCTCAAAAGTTGAGTGAGGTAGGAGATGATAAGATTGAGATTAGGGCAAATTATTTCCCCATCTTTTCCTTTCTCCAGTGCACAGTCTCCTCAACCCGCACACTTGGAGTCTCAGGGTCAGCTCTCCAATACTGGTCGACACAGAGGAAAACCAACTGAACCAAAACGAATCCACCGAATTATCTCTGCTGTGCTTATTTATACCTTCCCGGGTTTTCTTTCCTTTACTGTTAAGTGCCTATAATCAACTTCCATCATTTTAGCAGAGTACTAAAGAGTGACTGCTCCCAACCCATTCAGATAGGTGATGCTTATGTTTACATCTGCTTATCAGCTCTGTCAAAGTGCTGTTTCGTGGAGGTGCTGTAATTTGATGAACACATGAGACATGCTATTTGCTAGCAAGAAATTCTCAGCTCAAACAAGCTAAGGTGTATGGAGATTCAGTATAACACAGTAATTGGTTAACTCAGTTTACTTGGGACTCCATTTCTTAGGTCTTGGGCTGTTTACATAACCAAAAGGAGTGTGTGTGTGTGTGTGTGTGTGTGTGTGTGTGTGTGTGTGTACCACACTTGACCTAGCACCTACCTGCACAAGTACCCCCCTGCCAAGTGATGTGTTTAAAGGCCAACAAAAAGGAAAACACAGAACACATTTATAATCCTGAAAATCTAGGGCTACTTAACCTTTCTGCTGCTTAATTTTAAAGGCAAAAAATGTACTATGAGCAGCATAAATAAGAACTGATTTGAGCATAGTTTTATAATAGATAAAATGTACCTGATGGGTCTAATTCAAATTTCTAAAATCTAACTGTGCCGCATTAGTCTGAGATACAAGATCTAAAGCTGCATGATCTAATCTGAGAATTTACGGACCTGTTTGAAATACCTTCATTTGATTAATTTGAAATGGAGGCCAGGGTATGACCTCTAACAGTCTGATCTTTAATAACCGCTCAAGAGATGAGGCAGGAAGTCAGTCGCGCTTAGAATTCTATGCACTTTCCTCTAGTGAGCACACCCTGCGGTTCCACGCGTGCAAGCACACCCCTCGCTCACTGCGGGATCTACAGAGCAGCTGTACATGCCCTTCAAAACTCAAATGCGTGTTATGTGGGTGTGCGGTATAGGGGTAGGACATGAAAAAACTCCCACCTGTCCAGTCCGAGAGAAATTTAACTCCTGAGAAGCACACCTTAGTTGAACATCAGATGCAACACTAATTTGCAGAGGTTCCCACAACATAGGAACAAAAGGGCTGACGTTATGTGTTGATAGCAGATCGTGTGTGAAAACTAAAGTTTTATACGGGGCTGTACGAAGACTAACTGAGGTCTGGAAAATGAGGAATTTTAAATGCTGGACAGTCTCTATACTCAGATTCCGCTGAAGACAATGCAAATACTTATAAGAGCCTGATAATAAAAACAGATTAAAAAAACTTAATCATCAAGGTGAAGCATTTAGTAATGAGGTTTGTACAGCTTTTCGGAAAACACTGACTGGAAGTCCCAACCGGCTAGAGGTAGGCCAGTGTCAGGAGGCATCCCGGACATGGGCATTAGCTTCCAGCACTGATGGTGCAGCCAGTGTCGATGATAAGAATTAAAACACAACTGCAACCCCCAGTCCTGGACAGGCTCAGGAAGCGGCTATCTGGAAAGAGTGGGAGGGGTCCAGGAGGCCAGCCCCCAGGTGATACATACGTTTGCACAACAGTGACGGCGAGCCACTGGAAGTCTTTTCCAGCTGTACTGCGCTGTAATTGTGGTCGCTTGCTCAGGACAGCATGCTGCTTTCACAAGTTGTCTCCTTCCTGAGGGATTTGCTCCTAGAAAAAGCCACCACCGCCTTCTTCACTGTGCCTTCTTCTTCTTCTTTTTCTTTTTTTTCCTGGAGCTTGTCTCTTCTGCAGAGAAGAGCTTTTAACACCTCCCTGGATAGTCAGTAAAACCCCAAGCATTAAGAAGGCCAGAAAATACACGTCCACTTCATTTCACTGAAAAAGAAAGGTCATGATCCTATCCCTTCTTTGGGTCATCCACCCTGAGTCTGCACACCACATTTGCTCAGCAGCAGTCTGGCTACCCTTGCACATCCAGCAAACCCTTAGCACTCCTTCCTCTTATTCAGGATTCCAACTTTTTGAGCGACAAGAAGATCCCTGACACAGAGGGATCCTTGCTGAGGTATGAGAGCAGTGACACAGGATGCAAGAAGAGCACAAATGATGTTTCTTTATCCTCTGCCAAGCCCAGGGCACGCTTGGTGCTGCCATTCTCCTCCTGGGTGCAGCAGCAAACGCTTCTTCGTCAGTTCTATGATCCAACACTGCCGCCCTTAAAAATTAAGTCACCTCAAAAGTTACATAAGTATTTGAAAATACTCAAGAAAACTCTCCAAACACTGCTAGTTACACTTTGCTTGTCATAAATGGAACATCAATCTGAGCCCCAGGACAGGCCAGAGACAAGAACCTGTGATTTCCAGCCAGGCCTGAATTCTCCCCAAATTCCACAGAGTACCAAAACAGGACAATCTTGGCAGGAGCCAAGGGCAGCCTCCTCTACCCTGAAGCAGGCCATGCCTGGAGTCCTTGGCATGAACCGAGGGCAGCATCTCCTGCCTGGAAGCAGTCATGAAGCACACCGAAACACCACTTCCACGTGGGTGGGCCACTGTTGCTTTGCCTCCCACAGATCTGTCCCCCCTTTTCCCCTGGGTGATGGAGCTGCCAAAGATTCCTCAAAGCCCATCTCTTTTGAGCAGTGAGAAGCCCCGGGCTTCTCTTCCTGCATTTATTCTCCAGACCAAGAAGTTACAGGAAGAGACATAGGTGGGGTTTTGAACATAGGTTCAGTTTTACAAGTTTTGCAATAGAAGCTGGTAACATTCAGTCAAAACAAGTCAGATGACACTCTGTTAGGCAATTAAGTGATCCACTATAACAAAGCCTTGATTTACCCGAAATTCCTTTTCCCTCTAGCAGCTTTTTAGTAACGTTGCCTATCAATTAGTCACTTGTCTGTCTTAGAATCAGCAGCCTTGCTGTGTTATGATTCTTTTCCTGCAACAGAGACTCGATGCCCGGGGGTTAAAATTCCTGTCCTTCGCAAGGTCAATATTTGAAACTGCAAGGCTTTTGGTGACTAAAGTCACCTATTACCCAAGAGCAGTAATAGGAAATTAATGTAATACATTAAAAAAGGTAATTGCCTTCCTTAACCACGAAGATGGCATTTTATAAAATTAGCTGCTTCTCTTAAAAGGCAACCTTCATTATCCTTTACCTACTCTTTAAAGACTATACAAACAGGAATAAGTAAATTATGGATAAAATGTTCTATAACTGGGAGAACTCAACGGCCAGTTGCCCACAGCTTACCTGCTGGTGTCCTGTGACACATATTGAAGCCTCCGTTGTACTTTGAGGAAAAATGTTCCAAACATGCCCAAAGTTCTACCCAGCAGCCGCCCCGGGAACCTGCATGCACTTCTGTCCCACTGCGAGTGGCAACCACATCGGCGGTGCTGGACTCGGGTCAGCCCTGCTGGAATGGCAGTGAAAGAGAAACTCATGTTTCAGCACAGCTAAGACGTAAACGTGCAAGTGCAATTTTTAGTGAACAGTGTCGCTTATAAATTTACAGGCGGCCAAGGGATAACTCTGTGACCAAAGGAAAACAAAACCTATTCTAGAAAAACAGCAGCTCTGCCTTTCAGGGATGAGACAACCCTGCAAGCTGCTGAGCTCTCTGCTGGTCACCGGTGATGTCATCCCGGTAGCACTGACCCTGTCGCCGCCAGAGGTGCCTCACCCAGTCCCCTCCCATCTGTCCGCTGGACTGGAGGGGCGCCATTCTGTCCACACAGCTTCCTTGAGCACCTGCACCCTTGGGGCCTGCTTGTTGGGAGGAAAGCTGTCACCCGCGGCAGCTGGCTTAAACCTTAGCAGCAGGAGGAACAGCTGCCCGTGGCCAGGCCACTGCCCCAGATGAAACTGTTGCTGCCGGGCCTGGCCATCTCTTCCCAACGGAAATAAGTTGTTTGGGGTTCAGCAGACTCTAGAATGAAGCGGGCCCCTTGGGCACAGGGAGCAACAGCACATCCTAGTGGGCTAATTTCCCCAAAGCTTGAAACTAGGTGTCTTGTCTCACTCCAAGGATGGCTGTGGCACTACAGCATCGCTGGACGCTGGGTGGCAGTAGAGGGCCTCACAGAAACCAGGCACAGACAATCTGGCCTCCAGCAAAGGAATGATGCTAATGCGCTCCTCTGGGTAGAATTTGCACAATAACCCACATGGAAGTCGCAGCAGGACAGGGATGAAAACTATGGGGCAAGAGGTCAAGTCTGCACAATCCCAACCAACCCCACCGATGCCCATGTCCAGTAACCGCACACACTGGATGGCTCCCCACAGGCAAAGGAACAGGTGAGACACACCCTTTCTCTGTACCTGGTGACGGATTCAGGGAAGTCAGGCTCCAGGCCCTCTCTCACTCCCACCGTGTCCTGAATCCTCACCATCAGCTACAGCTGCAAGGACTGTTTCTCTTCTGTGAACCTGCAAGCTAAGGGTCTGAAGCGACACAGTGGAGAAAGCATGCGAGGAAATTCTGCTCTACTTTTCCACCTCAGTGAGGCACGTGCACAATGT